>NW_024064976.1:0-224398 GCF_009727055.1 Benincasa hispida
AAAAGAGAGATTATATTTGTTTACCTAGTTAATTACAAAGATCTTTATATTGTCTCTAGTCTATGTGATATTTGGATTTTGTTTCTTAATCCATTTTTTTTAACAAAAAAAAAAAAAAGGTTTATTTTCAAACTGAAGAGCGACCTTATTGTGAAAATCTAATCCCGCACAAAATTTTAAGAGTTTATAAACTTATTTGACCTATTTTAAAGTTGAGGAACTACTAGATACAAAAGTGGAAAATTCACCCGATTCATTTTAGAAATAAATATGTAAGCTAATGTGTTAAACACATACAAAAACAATCATTTGGGAATAATAATGTGGGGCCCACTTCATTACCATTCGTCCAAAATGTATTTATATCATGCATACCTTTTGTATGAAATAGCAAAAAATAATAATATTAGTTTAATTCTAGAAAAAAAAATGTACCATGACAACACTTAAATATCAATATCTATATTTACCTTGATATCTATAATTAAATAGTTAACTCTTTTCTTTTTGTTTTTATTTTGTTTTTTCTTAAAATATAGTATAGTTCAACCGCATGATGTCTTAGAGATTCGATTCTCCCACCTCAATATTGTTGAAAAAAAATAATTCGACTTCATAATAAGATAAGAGATCAATATTCATGACTAAAAATATTTAAGAATGGACACTTTTACTAAATATTTATTTGAGTATGTAAACATGGTCTCAACTAAACTAAATTTAATATGTGAATTAAGATGAGAAAAAAGAAATAAAAAGAAAAACAAGATATGATAAGTAGAGGGAACTGAAGGATATGAAAATGGTGAGATTATTGAAAACTAACCTTTCTGTTAATTGATCTCTAGCATCAAGATCCAATCAATGACCTTTTGACCAGATAAAAGCTGAAGAGCCACAATGCCAAACTATAAATATCACTTGCACAAGTGAGTTTGGCATTGCTCATGTATTCAGGATCCATATAACCAATGGTTCCTCTAACATCTGTGAATGCTTTTGTCTCATCCATTCCCAACATCCTTGCCAACCCAAAATCTGATAGTTTTGGCTCCATTTTCTCATTCAAAAGTATGTTGGTTAACTAAAAAAAAAGGTAAATGTACCATTAACTTAAACTTACACGTAGTTTATTCACACTACAATAATTATGGGATTCAATGTCGGTTGAAATAGTGGTCTCGAATGTATAATGTCGGTTGCAAATTTCATTAAAGGGCTTTAATGTCGATTGCAGCCGACATTGAAGATAGTGTTATTAAAGCCCTTTAATGTCGGTTTAAAACCGACATTAGACAACTGACATTAAAGGACTTTAATAACACTATCTTTAATGTCGGTTGTTAACCAACATTAAAGCCCTTTAATGTCGGTTTAAAACCCGACATTAAAGTCTGGAATTCTTATAGTATTAAGAAATTGTTGCTATTACATTAAGCCTAAGAACAACATCTTCCTTCTCGAGATTTCTTTCTTCCTAAATCACCGATTCACCCAAGCTTATGTGTGAAAGCAATTTTAATATATCATATCATTTAACACGCCCCTCAATACTTATGGACTTGAAATATGAAGAAAACCCAACAAGTGCAATCTACTCTGATACTATCTTAAATCATCAATGGACCTAAAAGTTTAAGCTTAAGAGCAAAAGTAAATTTAATTTTATAGTGTTAGATCAATTTTTTCAAAACTCAATCTAAGTTTGGAAAAAGAAAAAAAAAAAAAAAATAGTTTTTCACACTATACATATATATGAAAGATGAAAAAGAAATTTGATAGAAAAGAAGTACATTTGTTAAAATCAAACAGTGACCAAACAGAATCTAAATGATTACGAAAACGAATTTTAAATTTCTAATTTTATTATTGTTATGTTACTTTTTTATTAAATTTTAAAAAATAGGAAATTAGCATGAGACTAAGATGTTACCTTAATATCTCTATGGACAATGCAGCCATCTACACGTTGATGGAGATACCTCAGTGCAAGAGCACAATTTCTCAAAATCCGTACTCTTGAATTCCATGTTAGTACTGTGTCTTTTCCTGAAAACATCCGAACAGTATTCCTAAAATATTTATGATGATTTATTTTTATTATTCATAATTCACAAAATATTTTTAACTAGTTTTAATAATAACTTATTTAAATGGGTACTACTTTTCATATTATGATTGATTGATTACGTTTTCTGATGAAGTAAATGTGGCGTTAATTGTAATTTCTTACATAAAAACCCAATTAGTGAGAAAAAAAAAATCAAATTTTACCCTTCAACTTGGTATCATTAATCATTTTTACTCTCAAACAATTTAATTTTCTCAAAATGTACTCTATGTTTAGATAATTGAAAGTTTACCCACTTTGTTTATAACTTTGAACATGAAAAAAAAAAATCTAAAATTTCTCAGGTCTCATTCGACAATCTTATTAGTTATATTTTCTTTTAATGATGGTTTTAAAAAACCAAACTAAATTTTGAAAACAAGAAAAAATACAAACGAAAACATGTTGCTAACAAATGCGTTATCTCTCCTATTTTTTTACCTTTCAAATTGAAAGTTTGAGGTAAACATTAACCATTGGTGAAAAAAAAAAGGCAAGTAATTAAAGAGGAGATGAGAAGAATATTTACTCAAGAGATGCTGAGCCAGGTTGCCTTGTTCACAATACTCATACACAAGATACTGCTCCCCATTCTCAATGCAGCATCCCAACAGGGACACCAAATGTGGATGCCGAACCCTAGCCAACCCGTCAATTTCTCTAAGGAACGAGTCCGACGTGTTGCTCTGAAATATCTTTTTAATGGCGACTTGCTGCCGCTTGGCAGTATCCCCTTGTACACCTGCCCAGCGCTGCCCTCCCTAGGCTCGTCCTCTCGCTCCCGAAGTCAGCGCCTTGTCGATCTCTTCCTTCGCGAACTGATACAGTCCTGACCACATTGACGTGTCGTTCGAGGGAGATGGTTTGGTCTTCCTCTTCCTCTTGCTAGCGTTCCTTACTAGGAGGACGATGAGTACAAAACCACCACCACCACTATGGCGGCCACTATGGCTTCGCTACTGAACCTGTCATGTTTTTAGATTCGTAGGAAATTATTTGAAGGGGTAGAACAATGCAATTATGACGGGCTTTAAAGGACTTGAAATGAATGTGTCATCTTTTCATGTTCATTTCTTCATTGTTGGTTAATAAGGTTATGTTCTTTAATTGAGTCTCAATTCAAATTTTATAGTTTGAATTAGTTTAATTTCAATTTAGGTGTTATAATTTAGGCCATTTGACCGAGCATTTTAAAATTTTAAATTGTCATTTATGTTTTTGTCAACATCTCCTCGACAATGTTACTAAACACATTTTATTTTCATGATAATAAGGTAGCATTTTCTATTTCACTAATGCTACTAATTGTTAATATAGTTTCATGAGAGATTTCTTAGAGAAATTTAGTTTGTAGAGTTGAACTTAAATTTATGTAAATTTAATCTTTTGATTATATCGAACATGTATATTTATGGGAAGAAAGAATCCATACATAATAATGCAAATTCCAATCATACCTTTGATTTTCAAGTAGCCGGAACCTGATACTAGGCCAAACAAAGAAGAAACAGGATTAGAACCTTCAAATCTTACAGATCCTTTTCACAAAAAAAAAAAAAAAAAAAGCTTTAAATCTATAGAAGAGAAGTATTTTAAACCATTCCTTGTGGATACCAAAATGTGAAGAAAATTAAAATTTAACCAAATTAATAAAGACCATTATTTATTATAATAATAATAGTTTTTGTTGTCCCTGTCATTTGAAGAAATTTAGAATTTAGTTTTAATAATTTGATAAAACCTCATGAATAATTTTTATGATACGACAAAATTCTAAGAAATAATTTGGATGATTATGAGAGTTTTATCAAAACTATAAAGACTAATTTCTAAATATAAAGCATAGAGACTAAATTCTTTCATCAAACTATGAGGACAAAATTTATAATTTAATTTTTTTTTCGAACTAAAATAATTGTTAAATTTGGTAGTTGCAAATATAGTAACAGGCCAAAGTATTAGCCGATATGACCCAACAAAAGAATTTACAAATATAGCAAAAATTAAGATCTAGCTCTCAAGGTGACGTCTATCAATAATAGATTATATCGCAGTAGAAGTCTATCAATAATTAATTTGTTATGGCAAATTCTTTGAAAAATTTGTTTTACACTTAATGGGTGTTTGGGTTAAGGTTTTGGGAAGTAGGAGTTGGGAAGTGTGGAATTGTGAAATCCACTTCTATCCACGTGTCAATAAGTTCGTGAGCCCATAACTACAAGACATCAATATTTAACTCTTTACATCGTGGGCCTAAAAAATTTACAACTCCATATATTTTAAAAATGTGACTTGCCCTAGACACCCTAGCAATTAAGCCTAGAGTATTAACAAATATATTATAATATAAAAAAATTATAAATATGACAAAATTTAGATAGTCTATTAGTGATATACCATATCGTTGGTAGAAGTCTATCAATGATAGACCATATCGTTAGTAAGAGTCTATCAACAATATAAATCTATCAAAAACTTTACTATCTTTACAATTTTTTAAAAATAATATTATACACTTTGTTATTATCTTAAAAATATTATCCATTGTAATTACCCATAATTATTATCATGCAAAGTGTTGGATTACCCTAAATTTTAAGTAAAATATGAAGAAATTTTTTTGACAACTTACTCAAAATGTCCAAAGCCGGCAAGCATTGGAAGATGGCATCAAAATCAGAGCGATTCCCATCCTACCAGCGGCAACAGCGACAACAGCAGCAAATCCACAAGCACTATTCTCATTTTGATCATCACTCTGAACCTGTAAATCATCCATCATTGCTCTTTTTAACTCTGCCACCGCCGCCAAACACCCACCACAAACCCCATCAAATTCCGCCGCTGCAAACCCAGAGCAGTTCTGCACCGCCGCCTCGTACACCTTGCTCTGCAGAAGCGTTGGCAAGAACAGGAGCGTGGAGCAGCGGCTGCCGGTGGTGTACATATTCTGGAGGCCGCAGCCCATCAGGGAGACGGAGGGCTGCCTGGAGAAGGGGCCTGTGCAGTTGTCCCACTGCTGCTGAGAAAGAAATAGGGATGTGGTGCCATTGTGGGCCTTGAGGTTTAGGGCTAAAGCCTTGGCGGCGGCATTGAGAGCATTGCGGCAGCAGCGGGTGGTGTATATGGCGTTCCATAAGGATAGTCGGTCATCGTCGTTGCTTGTGCATTCGCCTGTTGGCTCGTAAGGGAATGCTGTGAAGTTCAGTATGCAGTTGCCTGTGGATGGGAAGTATAAGCAAGTCGACTTTTACTTGCATATGGGTTTTTTTATTTAATATTTTCTTACATCCTTAGAAATTATGAAGGAAAATAATTAGGTTCTTGTGTAGTCCAATGAAAAAGGAATAGGAGATGTGTTAGGTGTAGCTTAAGTCGCATCTAATCATTGGACTATTATGAAATGCTATTTTAGAGTTTTAATTCATTATTTACTCTACTATAATAGTTTTTATTTTCTACTCATCTCCTTCTCTATGTTTGTTGTTCGACCCGACTGGGTCTATCTCGAAAATAAAAGTTAGACTACTCTCTCTAATAAGGGTTGATCGGGTTGTGGAATCACTGGCTTTGTCCAAAAAACTCTCAATCTCGACCCGATCCGACTCAACCCGTGTACACCCTAATTATTAGCCCATAGCACAAAATTCTAATTTTAGTTTAGTATATTGAAAAAAGTTCAAATAATGCAATAACCTTTTATATTATTTGATATGAATATTTGTACTATTTGATGACCAAAATAAGAATTTAAGAAAATTTTTTCAATGATTCTGTGTTTAAACATATGCCTACAATTAGATTTAACGGTCCATATCACACTCATATACTGAAAAATAGATTACTCCATTCACTAATCACTTTGATTTGACTAATTGTAACAAAATAAGCATGTAAGGATATAATGAAAATGTGAAAATATGAATGGGGAGGTTAGAACTGAAAGTCTTCCAATCCAGAGAAATAAAATAAATAATTTTTTTGTGAAATCAGTTACATGTATCAGTTTTTACTTTAAAGTTTCCATTCCGTCAGATGATAATGTCTATTAATAATTATAAGAGAAATTATTTCAATTAGTAAAATTGTTGAAAATATTTACAAGATAGAGCAAAATTTTAAAATTATCAATGATAGACGCTGATAGACTTCTATTGACTTCTATCAGTGTCTATCAATGTTATTGATAGAAGTCTATCGGAGTCTATTATTGATATTTCTAAAATTTTGTTATATTTTATAAATATTTTGATTTATTTTTCTATATTTGAAAACAACCCTTATAATATAAAATACTGTTAGAACCATTAAGAACTCGATAGTTTGAGTGAAAAGCATGCTTGTAGGCTTACAAAATTAGGGTAAATTTAACTACTACAACAGATTTAACACACTTGGAGTCACTTAAATTTATAGAAGTCAAAACCAATATTAATTAACATTTTAGATTTCAAATATAGAATTTATGCCTTTGATATCTATTAAAATTACCCAACAAAACTTAAATCTTAAACTTAATAGTTATAATAAATTTAATTATATCAACATTGTTCCAAATAACACTTTCAATTTAACATGAACGTTTATAATAACTATAGTAACATTCTTCTTTCTTTTATTATTCTAAGAAATAAGCCTGGCAAAAGATGTAGAAAATTCATAATAATTATATTTTATGTTGAGTACCGAAAGTATCAAGTCTTAGATATTATTTTACTAAGTTGAACATATAACTTAACTGGTTAAAATGTATACTTTCAACTATAACGTTAAAATGTTGAATCTCTCACTACACATGGTGTTGAATTCAAAAGTTAACCAGAAAAGAAACATTTCATATTATTTAGAATAAAATGTAATGTAATATCAACCTAAGAACAATTTAACTTTATCAGGCTATAATCTTCTTTAATATAGTCAAACACATTCGAAAATCTAATTCCTAAATTTAAAATTTTCAAACAAAGTTAATTAGAGAATATAGCCAATCATATTTATTTAAATATACAAAAGAACAACAAAAAGAGGAAAAAAACATAAGAAGAAGAAAGGGATTCTAACTTGATGAATCGTCAGGCGATTGAGAAAATGAATGAATCGAAGAAATTTGAAGAAATATGATTGTAACAATGAATAACCCAACCTTCAAATAATGAAAACTCTTAACGCTCATGTTTACATTATTTAACCCAACAAACTTTACAACATTACAATAATCAATCAATTTATAGAAGAACATTTTGTTTCTTTATTTTTAATTTTTTTTTTCATGAAATAAGGGAGGGAATGTTTATTTATAGCTTAGAGAGAAAGCCCTAGATAGCATCGATGAAATTAAAATTATTCCAAGTTTTGTCTTTTAACTTAGAAATTAGCTGGCCATGAATGGCATTGAAAATATCACTATGATATTTTATTTATATATTTATTTATTTTAATTTTATTTTTCCCTTTCTTTTCTATTGGATAAAAGGTCCATTGTGGGCATTGATATGCCCGTTTTAGCTAAGGTAAGAATATGGTATAATTCCATATCATTTAGTGATTTACTCAATATTATAGACATATTTTAATGTTTTTTTTTTAAAAAAATAAACATATTTAAGGTCTAAATTATCCCTTTCTGTCTATTAAATTATAGTTTTCAATGATTTTTTCCCCGAAAATTCTTATGTTTTCTCACTCATTATTATGTCGTTCGGATAATGTGAAAAAAAAAAGTGTATATTAATATATGTGATTGTAGACATATATTGAAGTTATATAAAGTTAGTATTGATTGGACATATATATATGCATAACTGGTTGGACAAATGTTAAGTGATGTAATAATATAAAAGACCAAATTAATTATGTATTTTAAGTTCCAAGACTGAAAAATAAAAATTGAAACTCTAAAAAAATAAAAATAATAGATACCTTGAATGTTGGAAGTCCAATATAGAGTAAATCTAAAGCTTGGAAAATTGTGCAAAAATTATCCATAAAAAATCAAACCATATAGATTAGATTGCACCTAATTGGATGTTGAACGGTTTTTAACATAGTAAAAATAAAATAAAAAAATCAATTGAAAACAGTTTGCCACTTGACATATTTTTATAGGAGGTAGGTTGAGTTGCACAAAAGACGAGTGTAGACTAGAATGCACGAAATTCTTTGAAAAATTATAATGAATAGCAATATTTGAGTTAAAATTAGAAAATATAGCACAAACATAAAAGTAAAGTTTGCAGATATGGCACAATTTGATCAGTCAACTTAGTAACTTTTTTCTTTTTCCAAATTTCCCCTCGCTTGTACAGTCTTCTTCTTCTATACACAACACACATAGCTTCGTTCTGTTCTCTCTGAATCATCCTCCTATCTTTCACTTTTTCTCCTATTTTCTCCGACGAAATCCCGTCGACGGCGATGACTGGCTGAAGTCCGAATGTCGAAGAGGCAGTGTATTGTGCGGGGAAGAGAGTGAAGGAAAAATAAATAAATAAAATTGTAGTCTTCTTCTTTCCTTACGTTGGTGTGGGTGAGGGCCTGAGGGGGTTTGAGGGGTGTTGGCAGCTGGTTCTCCAAAAAGAGAAGAAGATTTCGACCTCGTTTGGTTTGGTAAATTATTTAAGATTGATTTGGTAATTATTTGATTTTTTTGTTTTTATTTTTGAAAATTAAGCCTATTTCATCAATATTTCTTACAATGATATGCATTTTCTTAAGCACAATGATTGAATTCTTAGTCAAATTTTTTTTTTAAAAAAATAAAAAAATAAATAAATTTAAAAGCTACTTTTTTTAGCTCTCAAAATTTGGCCCATTTTTTAAACTATTGGTGAAGAGTAGATAACAAAGAAAGAAATTTGAGATAGAAAAAGTGTCCATATGCTTAATTTTAAAAACAAAAACAAAAAACAAAATAGTCATGGTGACCATTTTGTTTTTTGTTTTTTGTTTTTTAAAATTAAATCTATAGATATTACTTCCACCTCAAAAATTATTATTTAGGTATCAACATTTTACCAATAATTTTTAAAAAAAAACTAAGCCAAAATTTGAAAACTAAAAAAAGTAACTTTTAAAAATTGTTTTTGTTTTTAAAATTTGGCTAATAATTCCACCATTGTACTTGATAAAAATGAAAATTATTATAAGAAATGGAAAGAAAATAGGCTTAATTTTCAAATGTTTTTTCAACTTCTTCTTGACCCATAACTCTCCAAAATTCAGTCTTAACTAAAAACCCATTCTCGAAGTGAACCAATGTCTAAAGAAATATATATTTAAATTCTCACAAGCAGGAAATTGAGACTCAAATACTAATATCAAATTCAAAAATTCAAAGATTTATAATCAATGTCGTTGTAATAAGAGAAACCAACATGAGATAAAGCAGTAGTGGAGAGCATTGTCTAAAGCTAATCGACTTAAACTAATAACTTTTGATATCTAATCAAAGTTGATAACCACTAAAGGGGTGTTTGATAAATGGATATGGGCTGTTGGGTTAGATGAGTATTTATTACCCATGTTTGTTAAGCCCATAAAGAAAAACGGTGGATTATTAAACCCACCATTTTTACGCACTCAATACTAACCTTAAAACCCAGTGATATTTTCATTTCCTTCTCTCTTCCCTCATCTTCGCCGTTTGGATTCTCCCCTAGGAATCTCTGATATATATATTTATCGTCAAACCTTTGAAACGTCACTTTCCAAAGTTTTTCCATGGTGGCTGCTGATAATTAGTAGAAATACAAGTTATTACAGCTCAAATTAGTAAAACAATGGGAGGGAGCGATGGTAAAATAGGCAATATTATGTTTGAAAGCGCCAAACTAAAAGAAATTGCGATTGCTAATGTTCATCGCATAAATACAGTTAATTTACTTATTCTATATAGGTACAATGTGATGACGCATATGAAATTGCGATCCAAGGGCACAAAGCGACAACACGCTTGAATTTGCGATCGTAAGTCATGCGATTGTGAAAAGTTTCTAAAAAATTGATCATATAAAGACCTCGCATCAAGGCGACAACATAATAAATCATGATGGGATGTAAAGCTGATAACGGTCAATCTCGAAATTCAGTTGACAAGCCATAAAAAACCATACTGTTGCAAATACATTGAACTTTTGGTGACTTTTAGACGGCGCAACAGAGTAGGAAAATTAATGCTGCCCATCGTTGCAATCATTAGTAAGAAGAGCTGCTTCACCTTGAAATCTATAAATACCCAATGCTACGAGAGAAAGGGGATATACAGAGACGGAGAGAGCAAGGAGACGAGGCGAAGCCGAGAGAAATCTCTTTCCGGACAGATCGAGAGACTGCTAGAAAACAATACAAAGGAGAGAAGTCCAACCCTTGCGAGAGCAAGAGTCCGCGAACTAGAACAGAGTTGAAGTGATAAAGAGTAGTGTAAAAGGCCACGGAAAGAAAGACATTGCTTACTTGGCTTGTTATTTCTCAATCCATTTGTTATTTTGTACTCAACACTTTATTTGCGAAAATGAAAACTTCATTTCGATGTATGTTCAGTCTCTCCACACCATGCATGAGTAACTAAATTTGTGAATGGGTTGAGAAGTACTTAGCTAGCATGTATTAAGCTATGCATTTTATGTGATCATCTTGTCTTATGTATGTGTCATTCATCATTTGGAAGTACTTGAGAAAGTAGTCTAAAGATAGAATCTAGGCTTGAGAGTCGGATTAGATTGCATAAGCAAGAGTAGAAACTTAGAAATAAGTTCTATCTACTACTTTCCATACACATCGCATGTGCCCTAGAAATAGGAAATGTGGCACTATGCATTGAGAAATGTAGTACTAATGTTTGTGTATAGCATGATCGCATGACTTGTATACAATCTTGAGAAATGTTAGCTAAATCTCTTCTCAACCCCTTCATCGCATACTTGTTATAAATCTACGCTTTCAATCACTCCGTGTTCAACTCCATCGCATAAGAAAGTCTAAATCAAAATACCATCTACTTCTTTATCACTACCGCAATAGAATCGGAGAGTCCATCGCATATCTATTTATTTAGTCCCTGTGTTCGATCCTGGACTTACCAGGAACCTAAGAAGGCTTATACTTGGGCTTTGTTAGGAAAACTTGTATGATCATCGCATACACACATCATCGCATGATAAACCACCACATCAAGTTTTTGGCGCCGTTGCCGGGGACTACAGTATAGATTTCGCTAACATCAAACCTCTTTGATCTTTGTAGCTTTCGACCTTTGTCGCATTGTCATTCCATCTGTAAAGGAAGAAGCAAGCGTCGTATGAGCAAAGGACACATTTCTGAGCCCAACTACGACCCAAAGATCGAAAAAAACCTTTCGCAGAAGACAGAAAAACAGTCGTAAACCACAAGGAAGAGTTCGCAGAATGGCTGAACAACCTGAGGAATGAGTAGTAAATGAAAACAACATAATGACAAATCCTATCCTACTGGCAAATGATCGCAATAGACCCATATGGGACTATGCATCATCAAACCTGCATGATTTTTCTCCAGGAATCATGAGACCAACATTGGATGGATCAAGGCTCGAGATGAAGCCAGTAATTTTACAAATTTTACAAACAGCAGGATAGTTTGGAGGACGGCGTGGTGAAGATCCGCACACCCATCTACGAAGCTTCATTGAAATTTGTAACACTTTTATGTTCCCTAATATTTCCCCAGAAGAGGCTCGACTCATGCTATTTCCATTTTCACTATACGATAAAGCAAGAAAATGGGCTTACTCTCTCGAACCAGGAGAGATAACTTCGTGGGAGCAAGTTGTGGAAAAGTTTATGAAGAAGTATTCCCTCCCACAGAGAATGCCAGAAGGAGGAAATTGATCACCAATTTTGAACAAGAAGAAGATGAATTGCTCAGTGACGCATGGNACAGCAGGATAGTTTGGAGGACGGCGTGGTGAAGATCCGCACACCCATCTACGAAGCTTCATTGAAATTTGTAACACTTTTATGTTCCCTAATATCTCCCCAGAGGAGGAAATTGATCACCAATTTTGAACAAGAAGAAGATGAATTGCTCAGTGACGCATGGGCGAGATTCAAGAGACTAGTACACGACTGCAAACACAATGGATTGCCAGATTGCCTCTAAATGGAGATTTTCTATCATGGACTCAATTCTGCATCGCAGACAGTTGCCAATGTGGCAACAACAGGAGGTTTGCTAGACAAAACATATGATGAGGCAAAGAACATTCTTGATCGCATCTCTGGCAAGAAAGCAATTAACGATCAAAACCTAGAGAAGGAAATGCAAGTAATGGTGCCATCGCATCATTGCAAAATCAGATGAATGTGATGATAAACTTGTTGCAAGGCATCACAATAAACAATTCAGGAACTCGAAGTGGGCAAATCAATGCGATAGAGCAAACAAGCACCAGCTGTATTACATTTGAAGAACCACATTCTGTTGAAGAGTGTCCATGAAATCCTCAATAAATCTACTTTGTCAAAAACAATCCTTTTTCAAACACTTACAACCCGGGTGGCAAAATCACCCTAATTTTTCTTGGAAAAACAACCAACAACAAGGCAGTCAGCCTATGGCTCAGAAAGAGGGACCACCAGGATTTTTCCAAAGAACTAATGAACAACAGCAATAGCAAGCTAGCAGCTCTCAAACACCACCATCATCATCCCTGGAAAACTTGTTAAAGCAATACATCGAAAAGAATGAAACAGACCTTCAAAACTAAGCTACATCCATTTGCAATTTGGAAATTCAAATAGGATAAATTGCGGGAGAGCTAAAAAACAGACCCCAAGGGACATTGCCTAGCTCAACTGAGCTTCCACGCAATCCAGGGAATACAGGGAAAGAACACTGCCAAGCAGTCACCCTAAGAAGTGGAAAGGCGACGATAGCAGTCAGGAAGGAGCCTAGCAAAACCGATTCAAAAGAGAAACCTGCGATTGAATCCTAGAAACCATTGTCGCAAACTAAGTCAAAAGAGTCCGAGACCATGGAACCTGAAGATGCGATCAGCTCTAAGCCTCCAGACCATGAAATAGTGAAAGTACAACTACCTCCATTTCCTCAAAGACTGAAAAAGAAACAAAATAATGAAGGTCAGTATCATCACTTCCTGGAAATATTGAAACAATTACACATCAATATTCTATTGATAGAAGCGATAGAGTAGATACTGGTGTATACCAAGTTTTTGAAGGACATTGTTTCGAAGAAGAGAAGCACAGGAAAATTCACCACGGTGGCATTAACACAAGAATCAAATACTATAATCCCACCAAAGATGCGCGACCCAGGCAGTTTCACAATACCATGCTCAATAGGAGGTATCTACATTGGTCAAGCATTATGCGATCTTGGGGCAAGCATAAACTTAATGCCCCTTTCAATCTTAAAAAAATTGAATGTAGGACAACTAATACCCACAACGGTGACTCTCCAACTTGCAGATAGGTCCCTAGTACACCTTAAAGGAAAATTAAAGGATGTCTTGGTAATAATAGACAAATTCATTCTACCTACAGACTTCATTATCTTAGATTATGAGGTAGATAAAGATGTTCCAATCATATTGGGACGACCATTCTAGTCTACTGGTCTTGCTCAAATAGATGTGCACAAGGGAGAAATCACAATGAGCATCAATGGAAAAAAGCTCAGGTTTAATATTATCAAGGCAATGAAGTTCCTAAAAGAGGAAGGCTTATCAGATTCCGACGATGAACACACTTGCATTGAAGATTGGAGTCCGAGGAAGAAAATGAAGAAAGAGAGGATGCGACAGCATCCTTAGAAACCTGTCATGCAATAATAGAGACAGTGAACAATGAAGAAATGTTGAATTTGGATGAAGAAAAAAAAACATAGAAACCCTCCCTCGAGCAACCACCTACACTGGAGCTAAAAACTCTACCAACCCACTTGAAGTACGTTTTCTTTGGCCAGAATGAAACCTTACCAGTCATCATATCCTCTGCGTTACCAGAAGAAAAAGAAACTGCACTGCTCGGTATTCTAAAGAAATATATTAGAGCAATCAAATGAACGCTCGCAGACATCAGAGGTATTATCCCGACGTATTGCATGCATCGAATTCGGCTTGAAGAAAACCAGAAAGGCTTGATACAACCTTAACATAGATTGAACCCTGCGATGAAAGAGGTTGTTAAAAAGGAAATCACCAAATGGTTGGATGCGGCATTATATACCCTATCGTCGGCATTATATACCCTATCGCCGATAGCACGTGGGTTAGCCCCGTACAATGTGTTCCCAAGAAGAGTGGATGACAGTAGTCTCTAACACAAACAACAAGTTAATCCCCATGAGGACTACCATAGGTTGGCAGATTTGTATGGACTACAGGAAACTCAACACGGCGACAAAGAAAGATCATTTCCCCTTACCTTTCATTGATCAAATGCTCGACCGACTAGTAAGGAATGACTATTTCTGTTTCCTTGATGAGTATGCAGGCTATAACCAAATTATGATCGCACCAGAGGATCAAGAAAAGATCATGTTCACTTGTCCATATGGAACATTTGCCTTTCATTTCATGCCTTTTGGACTATGCAATGCGTCCAGCACATTTCAAAGGTGTATGATGGCAATCTTCTCCGAGTACCTTGAAGACTCAGTTGAAATCTTTATCGATGATTTCTCAGTCTATGGGCAAACATATGAAATCTATCTGCAAAACTTGGAGCGAATACTGAAAAGATGTGAGGAGGCTAATCTAGTGCTGAACTGGGAAAAGTGCAATTTCATGGTTAAAGAAGGAATTGTGCTTGGGCATAAGGTTCTGAAGAATGGGCTAGAGGTGGATAAAGCAAAAATTGAAGCCATAGAAAAACTTCCACCTCCAGCAAATGTGAAAGCTTTAAGGAGTTTCTTAGGACACGCGAGATTTACAGAAGATTTGTGAAGGACTTCTCCAAAATAGGTCGACTGTTGAATGCGTTGTTGGAAGCTAACAGACCTTTTGACTTTGATCCACACTGCCTCACTGCATTCAAAGCAATAAAGGATGCCTTAACTACAATGCCAATTCTGATCGCACCTGATTGGGCAAAGCCATTCGAGTGCGATGCCAGCGGATATGATGAGCTGGGGCAGGGTCTGGGCACCAAAAAAGTAAAGACAATGTTACACCCATCGCTATGCTAGTTAGATAGGAACATGAACTCCACGTAGGGAGAATTACACCACTACCGAGAAGGAACTTTTAGCGGTAATTTTTCGATTGAAAAATTCAGACCTTACTTGTTGGGATCAAAAGTTGTAGTCCACAACGACCACTCAGCGATAAGATATTTAATGACCAAAAAAGATTCGAAGCCTAGACTAATCCGATGGGTTCTCTTACTCCAAGAATTTAATATGGAGATAATCGACCAAAAGGGAACAGAGAACCAGGTCACTGACCATTTATTGAGGTTAGAAAATCCTGAAGTGGATCGCATCCAATTGGAGGTGAACACATCATTCCCTGACGAGCAGTTGCTTAAGATTGAAGAACTACCCTGGTATGCAGATATTGTAAACTTCTTGGTCTGAAAACAATTTCCTGAAAACTACATATCCCATCAAAAGAAGCGGCTCATTCATAAATGCAAATTTTACTATTGGGACGAGCCAAATCTCTACAAAAGGGGACCAGACCAGATATTGAGACTCTATGTTCCAGAGACTGCTTTCTAGCGCATAATTTTTCAATGTCATGAATCATCCTATGGAGGGCATTTCAGTGGACAGCGCAAAGTGGCAAAAGTTTTGTAATGTGGGTATTACTGGCCCACTCTGTTTAAGAACCACGAGAATATTCCATGAAATGCGATAAGTGCCAATGCATTGGAAGCGTTTCAGAAAAAAAATGCGATGCCAATGGACACCATATTGGAGGTGGAACTATTCGACGTCTGGGGTATAGATTTCATGGGATCATTTCCATCGTCAAATGGTCATAAATACATTCTATTGGCCATCGACTATGTTTCCAAATGGATTGAAGCTGTTTCATGCATTGCGAACGATGTGGCAACAGTTTCTAAGTTCTTACAGAGGAATATCTTCACTCGTTTTGGCACTCCACGTGGCATAATAAATGACGAAGGGCCCCACTTTGTGAATCGTATTGTTAACAAACTGTTGATCAAATACAATGTCCACCATAAGATCGCCACCGCATATCACCCCCAAGCAAACGGACAAGCGGAGGTTTCTAACAGGAAATCAAGTTGATTTTAGAGAAGGTGGTGAATCCATCGCGGAAGGATTGGGCCATGAAGCTTGATGATGCCTTGTGGGCATATAGGACTGCTTATAAGACACCCATAGGCATGTCACTGTATGCGTTGGTGTTTGGAAAGGCTTGTCATCTGCCGTTGGAACTAGAGTATAAGGCGATGTGAGCAGTTAAGAAGCTTAACTTTGATCTTAAGGCTGTAGGGGAAGAGAGAAAACCTCAGCTACTGGAGCTGGACGAATGAAGACTACAGGCGTATGAGAATGCCAAAATTTACAAAGAACGCACCAAGCGATGGCATGATAAGCGTTTGTGTGAGAAAAATCTTAAGGCTGGTTAGAGAGTATTACTGTTCAATTCTAGGTTGCGTCTTTTTCCGGGAAAATTGAAATTGCATTAGTCTGGACCATTCATAATTAAGGAAGTATTCCCGCATAGAGTGGTAGAATTGACAAACGAAGATGGGACCAATGCATTTAAAGTAAATGGGCAAAGAGTGAAGATGTATCATGGAGGAGATTTCCAACGTGAGAAATCCTTCGTGGACTTGGGGAAGCCAGGATAAAGAAGAAACACTTAGTCTCTACGATGATAAGCGACACACATTCATCAGGGACGAAGTATATCCTTTTTTAGTATCCTTTTTTATTTTTCTTTCATGAATCTATCTTAAGTTTTTCATGGTTACTGCTCTTTATAATTATCAACTCTTTCTTTCATACTTTTTATCTTCTTGATATTCATCACATTGATCGTAGTAAACAATTGCAATAAAGCAATGCGATAACCTCAAAACACTCAACCGATTCAATCAACCCATTGCAATCAAAGAATCAACCCACCACAGGAAAGGATGCGATCAAAATGATGCGGGCGAAAAATTAAATTTGGGTGTTGTGTCCTTTCTTGCCTCATCTTATTTCAGTTTTTGCACTTCTCAAATTTCAATTTAATATTGCGGAATTCTACTATCGCATCCTCTTTCGTTTGACTCAATCCTGAATTTTTTATTGCTTTATTTGGTCGCCGCATTCACCCCTTGCCCATTATAACTTCAATGATGAAATTTATGCCTCTTTTCTTACTGCATGTACTAGAGTCAAATTAATTTCAGGACAATCAATTCATGAAACATTTCTAAAATTTAGCGGTCTACCAACTTTCCTTCAAAACTATTTTTACAAAATTTCTTGAGTCCATCGCATGAATTATTCTGTCTTTCAGCAATAAGGACATTGCTGCGTGTTAAATTTGGGGGTAGTAATGTTATTTTCAACCTTGTTATTTTTAGAAACTTCGATTTAAATAAAAAAAAATAATAATATCGAAAAAAATTATATAACATTGAGATCAGATCCTGCTCGTAGTTGAATGTTCGCATGACACCCGTGGGGGCAAGCCAAAACGAAGGTGGAAATCATGATCAATGCAGAAACCAAGTGATCGCAACTCCGCTGCCAAATAAAGAGATGGGCATGAGTTTTGACTGAAAAAGAGCACCTTGTTCATAGTTGGATGTCTGCATGACACCCGTGGGGGCAAGCCAAAGCGAAGGCTAGGAACTCGGATCAGCGCAAGATCACAAAACGAATATATGAATCGTGCGAGGGTCAAAAATCACTTGAACACCCCAATTTGATAAAGTTTGAAATAAATCATGCGATGTCTTGGAAACGAGTAAAGATTTTTTTGAAGATTAAGCTCGCGGTCTCTTAAGATTAGAAATATTTTAAGAAGAGATTAGGATAGAAGTTAAAAGGGCATTGGTTCAGCAATTTGAATAAGGCACCTTGAGAAGCCTAAGTAGGGTGAAGGCGATTGAAATCTTAAAGAAAATCTTTAGTTTATGCTTGAGGAAAAGCATTGTTTTAAATTTGGTGTGATAATTGGTAGAAATACAAGTTATTACAGCTCAAATTAGTAAAACAATAGGAGAAAGCGATGGTAAAATAAGCAATATTATGTTTGAAAGCACCAAACTAAAAGGAATTGCGATCGTTAATGCTCATCGCATAAAAGAAGTTAATTTTCCTATTTTGTGCAGGTACAATGCGATGGTGCATATGAAATTGCGATACAAGGGCACAAAGCGACAACGCGCTTGAATTTGCAATCGTAAGTCATGCGATCGTGAAAGGTTTCTCAAAAGTGATCGTATAAAGACCTCGCATCAAGGCAACATCATAATAAATCATGATGGGACGTAAAGCCGATAACCGTCAATCTCAAAATTCAGTTGACAAGCCGTTAAAAACCATACTGTTGCAAGTACATTGAACTTTCGGTAACTTTTAGACGGCGCAACAGAGTAGGGAAATTAATGCTGCCCATCGTTGTAATCATTAGTAAGAAGAGCTGCTTCGCTTTGAAATCTATAAATACCCAATGCTACCAGAGAGAGAGGATATACAGACATGGAGAGAGAGCAAGGAGACGAGGTGAAGCCAAGAGAAATCACTTTACGGATAGATCGAGAGACTGCCGAAAAACAATACAAAGGAGAGAAGTCCAACCCCTTGCGAGAGCAAGAGTCCGCGAACTGGAACAAAGTTGAAGTGATAAAGAGTAGTGTAAAAGCCACGGAAAGCAAGACATTGCTTACCTGGCTTGTTATTTCTCAATCCATTTGTTATTTTGTACTCAACACTTTATTTGCAAAAATGGAAACTTCATTTCGATTTATGTTCAGTCTCTCCACACCATGCATGAGTAACTAAATTTGTGAATGAGTTGAGAAGTACTTAGCTAGCATGACTTAAGCTATGCATTTTATGCAATCATCTTATCTTATGTATGCGTCATTCATCATTTGGAAGTACTTGAGGAAGTAGTCTGATGATAAAATCTAGGCTTGAGAGAGTCGGATTAGATCGTATAAGAAAGAGTAGAAACTTAGAAATAAGTTCTATCTACAGATTTCCATACACATCGCATGCACCCTAGAAATAGGAAATATGGCATTATACATTGAGAAATGCAGTACTAATGTTTGTGTATTGCATGATCGCATGACTTGTACACAATCTTGAGAAATGTTAGCTCAATCTCTTCTCAACCCCTTCATCGCATACTTGTTATAACTCTACGCTTTCAATCACTCCGCGTTCAACTCCATCGTATAGGAAAGTCTAAATCAAAACACCACCTACTTCTTTATCACCACTTAGAAATAGAAAATATGGCATTATACATTCACTACTTATCTTTCAACATTAGATGTTTTATTTTCTTTACCACAAACTAATAAATTAAAATCCTTGTTTGTCGTTAAGTAACTTAAGCATGTATGTGGTGACATATAAGTGGATCATGTCTTAAGTGATAACCAAAATGGTCTTTAGTATATGGATATAGGAAGAAAACCTTATTCTGGTAACGCTAAGGATGCGACTAGCTTTGTGGAATAGTTACAAGTATTGTGACTTGCTACAGATGTCTGATCCTGATCATTCATGTGGGGACGTGCGAGCGGGGGCATCCTATACAAAGAGTTTGTATAAGACCTAACCACGAAGTGTTAACGTCTCTGCCATTCATGACAGAGACTTCACTTCACTGGGATGACCATAGGTAACATGACTTCAATCCTGAGTGAATTGGAGACTCATGCCTTTAAGGGTGGTCCTTTGATTTGTATGGGTACGAGTGGCCAGGTCGCCGACTCAAACCTACCACTTTGGGGATTCGTCTGATTTGAGAGCTGGGAACTCAGCTACACAAGATGGAATTCAGTCCTTCCCTAAAGCAAGGGTAAGTAGATAGATTGCTCATTTACGGGCTGATCCCGGGGCTTGAACGTTGTGGCCCCACACACATTCTCATGGCCCGAGAGGTGTCCACACATAGTAAGACTATGTTGTATTGTTCACTAGAGGGATCAATGGTACTTAAGGAGTTAGATGTAATTACAGGGGCAAAACGGTAAATTGGCCCAGCTGTACTTACGAGCATCTATGAAGGGTTATCGTACTGTTGATTGATTATATCCGATGAACAACAAAATATATCTATGGTAAGGAGAGTTCAGTTGTCAGTCTTTAGTGGAATGCCTGACAGTTAACAGATGGTGCATCTCGTGGCTAAAGAGTTTAGTCAATTATTCACGTACCGAATGAGTTCGAGCCATAGGTCCATAAGGTCCCCTTGGTAGTTCAATGGATTCTAGTTGAAAATTAGTTTTTGGGTCAGTTTGTAATGTTCAAATTGACAAGAGGGAGTTCAATTATATATGATATGATTGAACTGGTTAATTATATATGATATAATTGACTTTATGTATGAGATACATTAATTTGGAGGAAAATGGATAGAAATATGATTTATATCTAGTGGAGGAGAAAACACTATGGTTTATATGTGATATTAAACTATAGATTAATTAATATAATATTATTATATTTATCATTATTAATTTGACAACTATAGGATAATTGGCCGACATTTTCTTCATAACCTTGTGTTAGTGGGAAGTTCCAATAAGTTTTCGTAACTGAAGAATAAAATGAAAATTGTTTCATTTTGCAAGAGATCACATAATTTGCTCACGAAGTGTTTGCTGTCTATCGTTGAGTAAACTTAGAGACTATACGATAGCTTGAAATTACTACACAATCGCATACGCGCACGCGCATCTCGCGTATCTTTCTAAACGATTGCCTATGTTTCACTAAACGATCGTCTAACACCGAGCATTTACTAAACGATCGTATAGACGATTGCTGCTTTTTTCCTACACGATCGTATACTTCATCTAAACGATCAAGCATTTTGTCTATACGATAGACTAAGAATTCTCCCACTTGTTTGATCGTTGTATACGATCTTCATATCCTCCTTCCCTCTACCAAATTCTAACATAGCCTACTCTTTCGATTCTCACACCAAGAATACTGAGGGTTCTAAGTGGTGCTGTCATCTTTTTTCTCTTCTGTTCGTGTGGAGGTCGTTCGTGAGTAGACGATCGGGTGTTGGTGAACGATTGGCTTGACGGTCCAGCGAAAGCAAGAGGAGTCATTCCCTTGGAGAGATCGAGATTTGCTGTGAAGAAAAGTTCTTCAACTAGTATGTATCTCATCTCTTTGTTGTTAATTGTTCTAAGCATGGCGGTAATTTTATAGTATGATGCATATTTGTATGTTTGAATGTAAATGTCGTAATTCTATCACAATGTCTTTGGAAAGATCCGCTTCCGCTCAGAGGTACTCTTATATAAGAGTTCCTTCAAGCCAAACTTGCACCCTAAAACATTTTTCCCCTTTTATTTTTTTTATTCTTCCCCCATTTCCCCACAATTTGACCATGATTCTAATATTAAACCACTCATCATGCTAATCTCAAATGTAAACATAAACAAGTAGGAAGATTAGGGTTCGGGGTTTACATTTACCTCCTCCTTAAACGAAATTTCGTTCTCGAAATTTTGTTATAAGACATAAACTGAACAACTGAGGATATCTACTCTTCATTTGCTCCTCTGCTTCCCATGTGGTTTCTTCCATGCCATGATTCTTCCATAATACCTCTACTAAAGGTATTGTCTTGTTTCTTAGCACTTGCTCTTTTCTGTCAAGAATCTCCATTGGTTCTTCTTCATACGAAAGATTTTTCTTTAAATGCACTGGTTGTTCAGGTAAAACATGAGTGGAATCTATTACATACTTTCTTAACATCGAAACATGGAACACGTCATGGATACAAGATAACTCTAGAGGTAACTCTAATCTATATGTTGCTGGGCCAACACGCCCTATTATCACGTAAGGTCCAATGTATCAAGGACTTAACTTCCCTTTTCTTTCAAACCTGAGAATTCCGTTCAACAGAGATAATCGAAGGAATACTTAATCTTCCACATTGAATTCTAGCTTTCTTCTTCGCTTATCACTATAACGTTTCTGACTATGTCGAACGGCTTTTACGTTACCCCGATAAGCTTTACATTCTCAGAGGTCTGCTGGACTAACTCTGGACCCAACAATTTTTATTCTTTAACTTCATTCCAACACATAGGGGTCCTGCAAGATTTACCGCACAACACTTCATATGGAGCCTTTCCGATGCATGAATGATAACTGTTATTGTACGCAAATTCAATCAACGACAACTGCATATCCCAACTATCCTTGAACTGCAACACACAAGCTCTTAACATATCTTCCAGTGTCTGAATTGTTCTCTTCGACTGTCCATCCGTCTGCGGATGAAAAGTCGTGCTAAATACTGAAATGTTCAAAACGATAAAAACTGTTAAAAGACCAAGAGTTTCTTCTAAAGAAAATACCCTTCTTTGGCATCTAAGATTAGGTCACATAAATCTTAATAGGATTGATAGATTGGTGAAAAGTGGACCTCTAAATGGTTTAGAAGAAAACTTTTTACTTGTATGTGAGTCGTGCCTTGAAGGCAAAATGACAAAACGACCTTTTACTGGAAAAGGTTGTAAAGCCGAAGAGACCTTGGAGCTTCTACATTCAGACCTTTGTGGTCGGATAATATAAGAGCACGAGGAGGGTATGAATGTTTCATCTCTATTATAGATGATTATTCTAGATATGGGTATTTACACCTAATGCAATATAAGTCTGAGCACTTGAAAAGTTCAAGGAGTATAAGACTGAAGTTGAAAACTTGTTAGGTAAAAAGATTAAAACACTACGATTTGATCGTGGTGGAGAGTATATGAACTTAATATTCCAAAATTATATGATAGAACATGGAATTACGTCACAACTCTCAGCCCCAGGTACACCTCAGCAAAATAGTGTATCGGAAAGGAGAAACAGAACCTTGTTGACATGGTTTGGTCGATGATGAGTTGTGTTAAACTTCCTGACTTGTTTTGGGGATATGTAGTGGAGACTGTTATTTATATTTTGAACAACGTTCCCTCAAAGAGTGTTTTTAAAATACCTTTTGAGTTATGGAGAGGTCGTAAAAGTAGTTTATGCTACTTAAGAATTTGGAGATCTCCACGTTGGGAATGCCCTAGAACTCGCTGTTCGTAAATTTTGTGTTAAACATTCTATTTATCAATAAAATATTAGAGTATCTTATTCGATAAAAAAGTTGATTTTTCATTCTATTATGAAAATCCAATAAACATATCCATGGCTATAGTACGAATACTTTAACTTCATGTGGTGATAGAAATAGGATAAGTTAATAGTATATAGCTTAAATGGTCTATAAGTATATGGATGAAATTGGGTATCTCATCCTAGTAACCCTATAGGATGCGACCCATTTTATATAGGTAATATAAATGATGTGATCCATAGATCATTCATGTAGAGAAATGTGAGTGGGAGCATCCTATGCAATGAGTTTGTATATAGACTGGACCACGAAATAGTTACTTTTCTTTATAATGGTCGTTTACTGTTAAAACTGACTATTTCATACTAAAGTAACTTAGGATAACTCAATTTTCATCCTGAGCTAGCTATAAACTCCTGTTTATTCAGGATTATCCTTTGATCTGCATGGGTGAGAGTAGTCCAATAGCACTGCTCAATAAGCCTTCCATTTTGGGGATAAGATCGGATGGATAGCGTGGGACATAGCCCTGCAAGATAGAATTCACTCCTACCTATTTTAGGGTTAGCAGATAGGTTGTTCTCTTAAGTATTGACTCTAGATCTTGAACAATCGGGGCCCTGCCTTCTCATAATAGAGAGGGACATGATTCATAAGTAGTATTATGAATCAAATTGTTCATTAGAGGGTCAATGAGAACTTGAGGAACAAGATGTATTTACAGGGGTAAAACGAAAATTTTGACCCAGCTGTAATTACGAACACTTGTGAAGGATCGACTGACTAATTATGATTTACATGGACAGAAATATATCTACACTAAAGAGAGTACAACTATGGAACAAAAGTGGTGTGCCTTGATAGATAACGAATAGTAATTAATTCGATTAAAGAGTTTTACGAATTAATTACAAATCGTTGGAGCTCATGATCTGTAGGTCCATTAGGTCCCTCTACCAGCTCTTAAATTGGAATAACAAATTGAGTATTGATGTATGAAATTAGGGTTATTAATTTGAAATGTTCAAATTCAATTTTAGAGTTTTCAATTGATTATATGTGATATAATTAAAAACGTTTAATTTAATTGAAATTAAATAAAATTAAAAAATCAATTAATATTTAAATTATGATTTAACTATGAAATTGATTTATGTTGGTGAAATTGATATTTTATTAATTTAATATTAAGATATTAAATTAATATTTTTAATTAAAAATATCACTTCATGAGGAATCAAATAGAAGATAGAAAAATCAAAATTTAAAAGATTCATACCGATGACAATTCAACAGACATCCTAATGAACCCCACATCCCAGCTCAAATTTCTAAAGTGCCTGGAGCTGATAGGCTTTGACATACCTGAAAAAGGATGAACAACATCAAAAAGGGAGCAATTACATTCTTATAGATACTTTCAATGTGGAGATTGTTGAAATCAGAAGACTGAATCAAGTTGTGAAAGCAAACTGTAAGAAAACAAAAGCATAATGAAACATGTAACTAATTCATTCTCCTTCTACATAAAGCTCAATTTTCAAACTAAAGAGTTATGAGAATGCAATTAGAGTTACAGAGACTTATCTTTCTGTATCTTCTTCAAGATTGATCCCCAAATAAAATTGCTCTCGACTTCATTGTGGACGTAAGCCATAGCTACCGAACCACTATAAATTCTTCTTCCCCTTCTTTTCCTTCATCCTTTATATGCATGCAAAGATTTTTCTTCATATGTGAGATACTCCATTAGAGAGAGTTCTGAGAACAGATAAAATATCATCAAATCCCTAAACACGAATGAATGAAAAGTGAAAAGAAGAAGAATCTCATCTACAATGTGTGATAGATAAACCTACTATATGGCCTCATCAAATTCACACATCAAACATCCTTCTTGTCTTCTCTTTTGGGTCATTGCTTTCTTTGGGCCCAGCAATTAAATATAAGCTTATTATTAAGTGCAATAGTTACAGGTAGAAAATTGTATGACATCACATGTCAAATGAGTGTTAAGAATTTATGAAAGTATGTATGTAGTTGAATGGTAGAACAAAAAGTTAAACAAAAAACAAGCACAAAAAAACAAAAACATAAAAAAACCCATAAAATGTATCCTTGTTTAAGCTACAAAAAACTTCACCATATATCTATAACTCACATTCTAGTTTCTCTCTTCCAAGAAAATTACAGAGAAAAAAAATATTATTCTTCTTCCTCTCATCCTCTTTTTCTTCTTCCAAAAATTTTGCAGAGCCCACCATTCCTGCATATTCTCTTTCCGAAGAGAATATAGAGGGTTCTGAAGTGGTGATGTCTTGGTTTGGAGATCAAAATCTAAATCACAACATTCATGTTCGTAGATCGAGGGATTTGGCGAAGAAAATTTTTCTTCAAGGGTAAGCTATTTTCTTCCCTAATTTATTCTTGTAGCATGCTGTAATTTTAAATTGTTTAATATATATTTTTTCTACTCTGTAAATTAAAGTTTTGTGAAAAATGAAATTGGGACCGATCCCCACGTTTCTGCACAGGGTCCTTCATCGGTTTGAGCTAAGACTAGAGGATATTCATCCACCAAGAAAATATTAAGTCATCGATGATTAGAATTGTATTAATTGTGTTTTTTCCAGGTGATGTAATTATCGTCAGATAATTTGTCAATGATGAGCATATTTAAAGTTGCGGAAGTCATATTATAAATTGCTGAAACATACAATTTATTTATATTAGTAATCCATGTATTACCCACTTTTGAAAAATCAATCAAGTTTAGCAAAATAATTTAATGCACCTTATGTGACATTTATTTTACAATGATGTTTCAGTGAGGCGGGGTAAGATCTACTGTAGGGTGATTAAGTACCCCTTCACTGAAATTAGACCGTCTCAACCAATATATAGAACAACTCTTTGTTCTTGTAAATATTAGTCACCATTGTTTGGTCCAGAAATTATTAACTAGCTTAACATTTTATTTTTAGTGTAACCCCTCATTTTAGATTCTAGAGTTTTACCCCAATGAGCCAACCATAAGGAAAAACTGACTAGGCAAAAACTAAAGCAACCGTATCCATTTTTGGAGTTTGAGTAAAGAGTCATGTAAATGTCATCTGTAGAGGGACACAAACAAAGGTGCCTCGAGGCTGAGCATGAATATTTACTACAAACTAATGAGAGAGTACGATGGATGTGTTGACACACGTCCTGCTTCCACTTACTATAAACACTCTCTCCATTCACCTTGATATTGATTTAAACAACTGCCATCTGTAAGGGCTGTCTCTTATACACATCTAGATGTGTATAAGAGACAGTATACCCTCCTCCCACTGAATGTTTTACCTAGGGTTAATTTAACTTAGAAAAATATGGCTATTTCTTAGACTAAGTGGTTGTTTAAGATTGCCCAAAAGTAACACTTATTTTACATAGTTAAACAATTTTGATTAATGTTCATTAAACATTCTAACAAACTTTAATCAACAATTGCATGCTTGTAATAAATTTATCTATTTCACCTTCCAGGTCAGTTCCCAGGTAGGAGTGTTCCGTTTCCATCAACTTAAATACCCCAGTTTAGACAGAACTAGCCTTAGACAAAGGTCTCTTATAGATATTTTGCTACAATTTTAATATTTTATTAAAACCAATTTAATCCTATTAAAATGATTAAAAAGATTAAAACTAATTTCTAATTACATTAGAAATATTGTAATCTTAAGTTTATGTTAATCATATTTTAAACTATTTAAAAAGATGATTTTAACCTAAATTAACAAGCAACTCTGTATTATTGATTTTAATTTCTAATTTCATTTAAATATAACGGTTATAAAATAAATGAAATAAATTAAAACCATACATTGTATTTGATATCATACACAGGAAAAATTATGAAAATTATAAAATTACTTAAATTAATGACATGCTTCATGCAATTCTCATTTCATTACTCAACATACATAACATTTATATAATAAAGTAATGAAATTTATAATGACATTTATAAAAAAATGTTAACTATATATTATAACAATTATAATGTAATGATGCATAATAATGTCATTAAACACTAAGCATTTTCAGGAAAGTCAGGACAAGGACTATAAACGATTGTAACAGAGACAACCCCGTCTTCTCTTAGCCATATGCTAAACACTAGTCTTTGCCTTTCATGCTGCATTCCGGTTAGTTCAGGCTGGTTGAGAAAATCCTCCGAGTGATTGACCATCACTGATGACTCAAGGTGCCTTTGCTTTTCATCGTTGCATTCCGGTTAGTTCAGGACGGTCGAGAAAATCCTCCGAGTGACTGACCATCACTGACGACTCAAGGTGCCTAATAGGGTAGGGAGACTCATCGGGTAACAAATCCCATCCTTAGCTAAACCAAGCCTCGGGTGGTAGCCTAATCGAAGAATGCATGTAAATATATATTAGAACATTTATATTATATGATACATGAGCATGCTATAAAATTAAATCAAACAACTATATTATAACATTTATAATATTCATGATGCATGATTAAATGCATAACCCATGGTGGGATTTTCTATATGGCATATCAAATAAAAATAAACTATACATCAAATGCATAATTTAAAGAACAATATATGTATAGGGATTGGACTCCTAAACAATTAATTAAAGTAATATAAAATTTTTATTAATTTAATTAATCAAAAACTAACTATTACGACAAAAAATTGTTGAATCGAACAAAAAACTCAAACCAAGCCGCGAACCACTCGAACCAAGCGAACTAGACGCAAACCGGCCGAACCACGAATTGAGCCACATCATTTTTCCGTCTTGGAACATTGCAATGGTACGGAAAAATCTTTCCATCCGCCTCTTCGTAGTGTTGCAATGATATGGCACAACGTTTCAATGCTATTGTACAGTTGCCTACAGTACAATCACGATCTCCATTAAATTTGCTCCGATTTGGGCCTTGTTTTCTTCAGAAAGTCATAAAAAAAGTCACGCAAACTTGATTGCATATTAATGAGCAAAACAACTGGCCCTGACAAACAAATTTGTAAAATAAAATAGTAAATTCTACACAGTCCAATCCCAAAGCATCCATAATTGCAAGATCATACATTCATTAACATGAAACGCAGTTGAATAATGCAACCCACCATTAAACGAATTTTTATGAAAATTGGGACCTAGAACGCCTCCGATACCGATTGAAGGACTACGAGGTCCGATGCGGAAGCGTGGATCGTGTCCCAATAGTAAATTTCCCAAAGAATTAAAATTATAGAAAAACGTTATGCATATCAAAGGAATTTTACAACATGCTTTACAATTAAACAGAGAAGGGAATTATGGTTTGGATTATACTAACCTTTGAAGAACGAATTCTTCACAGTAATCCTCCTCAATCCGGTCATGAACCTTCCTCTTGGAATTTCGAACAAAATCAAACCGCAATATGGACACCATCACAAGTGAGCCTTCTATATTCTCCTTGGGGGCTAAGAGTTAACAGGAGTTGCGGGCTCTGTGACTTTGGGAGAGGGGGGATTTTGAAGAGAGGAATATTTTTTTTAGAGACTTCTTCTGAGACCAAAATCTCACAGATACTTTGTGATAAACTTCTGTGAAGAAGATAAAGAAGTAATCGTAAAATCTATAACTCCCACGAATAATAATGAGAGAAAATAAGGGGAGGGAGTTACAACTCCCTCCTTAATTAAGTTCAAAATAATTTAATAAATAAAATTTAATATATATATATATGATAACCAACTTATCTTATAATATATATTAAACTATATGTTATATCGAATACAACATATAACTTATAGTTTTATATTGTATCAAATAAAATATAACCTGTAGTTTGAATTCTCTCAATCATTCATGGTATTTAAATAAACCAAATTTATATTAAATTTAATTATATGAATCTAATCCATATAATTAGTATTTGAATTATATTCAAATATTTATTTTCTCTGATAATAATGTATCAAATATATTATAATAACTATATCACATATAATTAATTTAAATTAATTATATCATATATAATCAATCCTTCAATTAATTTGAACAATTCAAATTAATCCAAAATTAATTCTTAATAATCTCAGTTGAGCTACATAGAGAACCTTATGGACATGTAGATTGAAGCTTCAATGATACTTGAATAATTAATTAAACTTTTTTAATTAAATTACTCAACATCCATTAATTTTTTATCACTCCACTAAAGACCAACAGTTATACTCTTCGCACTAAAAATATATTTTTGTGTCCACTGGATATAACCAGTCAACAATGCGATGACCGTTTACAACTTGCTTGTAAGTAATGTTGGGCCAAAATTACTATTTTGCTCCTATAATTACATCTAACTCCTTAAATGTCACTGATCTCTCTAATGAATAATAAGTCAAAGTCCAACCATGATCAAACTCCTCTCGGGGAAAGAGAGGGTGTGGTGCTACATTGTTTAAACCCTAAAATTAGTTCTTAAGAGAGCAATTTATCTACTTACCCCGATATTAGGAAATGAGTGAATTCCATCTTATGAAGCTGTGTTCCCAGCTCCCCAATCAGATGAATCTCCAAAATGATAGACATATTGAGTCGGTGACTTGGCCACTCTCACTCATGCATATCAAAGGACCGCCTTTATGGGCAGGAGTTCACACTTCACTCAGGATTCAGGTCATGTCACCTTTGGTCATCCTGGTGAAATGTAAGTCTCTATTGTTACAACGTTATATAATGAGACTATTCATTTTGTGGTCCAGTCTTATACAAACTCTTTTGTATAGAACACCCCTACTCAAATGTCTCTATTGAATGATCAGGAACAAATCATTTGTAGAATTTTACAACAATTGTAACATCTACGAAGCATGTCATATTCGTAGTATCACCAGGATAAGGTACCCAGCCTTATCCATCTACTATAGATCATTTAGGTTATCACTTAAACATGATCCATCTTTATGTCTCTACATACATGTTTAAGCTACAGAAGATAACCTTGGATGTTAGTTTATTGGTTTTGTGGGTTAATAGTACTAAATGTAAAATAAAATAGCTCATTTTTTATTAAACAAATAAACTGTTTGTACATTACAATTACAAACTATAGAACCCATGAGATTTAGGACATCAACCCCAATATGAAAAACCTAGATTCAAAGCAAGGCTTGTAGCTAAGGGTTCCTCACAAAAGAAGGGAATAGACTGCACAAAGATTTTGTCCCATGTAGTTAAAAAAACCTCCATTGGAATACTATTGTCCTGGTAGCTCAAAATAATTTAAAGCTTGACCAGTTGGATGTTAAAATTGCATTCCAATATGGTTTTCTAATAGAAAAAATCTATATGAAGCAACCCTTAAGCTACATTAAACAGGACAATGAAGATCTAGTTTGTAAACTACATAAATCAATCTATGGGTTGAAACAAGCTTGTAGGTGTTGGTACCAAAGATTCGATGATTGAGTTCATCCTAAAGATTCGATTCATGAAAAGTAACTATGATAGTTCTGTCTTTATCAATTCAAATTTTCTTAAAAATAAAGTCTACTTTTTACTATATGTAGATGATATGCTCCTTGTAGAGAGTTTTAAAAGTGACTTGAATAAAGTTAAAACAATGCTTAGAAAGGAATTTGAAGTGAATGATTTGGGAGAATCTAAAAAGATTCTTGGAGTTGAAATTGTCAGAAATAGAAACAAGAACGAACTATCCGTTAGTCAACATAACTATTATGAGAATGTTTTGAAGAAATCTAATAGAGAAGGGACTAAACTAGTTACCACACCTATAGCTCATCCGTTCAAACTTTATACAACAAACTCACCTAAAGAGAATGAAACTGAGCACTCAGACTCTATGTCTAAAGTTCCTTATTCCCATGCAGTGGGAAACCTAATGTACTTGATGATTTCAACTAGAACAGACATAGCCTATGGAGCTAGTCTTGTCAGCTGTTATATGGCCAATCCAGAGAGAAGGTACTGGGAAGCTACTAATTGGATTCTTAGATACTTAAAAGGCACAAAAAGAGACAGACTCATCTATAAAAGGTGTGACTCTAATAATCCTATACTAATTGGCTATGTTGATGTAGATGATGTAGGCAATTTAGATAAAAGAAGATCACTATCATGATATTTCTTCCTACTAGGATAGAATCTACTGAGTTGGAAGGCCACTCTTCAGTCTGTTGTTGCCCTATCAACAACAAAAGCAGAGTTTATAGCCTTATTCGAGGTAGTCAAAGAAGCTCTATGGTTGAAAGGATTATTACAAGACTTTGGCATTAATCAGAACAGTATAACAATATTTTGTGATAATCAAAGTACCACTCATCGATAAAAAAACTCTCAATATCACAACAAGATACAACACATAGATATATAATATCACTCCACGAGGAATCAAATAGAAAATGGAAAAATCAAATTTTAAAAATTCATAACAATGACAATGCAACAGACATCCTAACGAAGCCCACATCCTAGCTCAAATTTCTGAAGTGCTTGAAGCTCATAGGCTTCGACTTACCTGAAAAATTATGAACAACATAAAAGAGGGAGCAATTACATTCTTATAGATATTTTCAAGGTGGAGATTGTTGAAGTTAGAAGACTGAATCAAGCTGTGAAAGCAACCTGTAAGAAAACAAAAGCATAACTAAACATGTAATTAATTCATTCTCCTTCTATATAAAGCTCCATTTTCAAACTAAAGAGCTATGAGAATGCAATTAGAGTTAGAGAGACTTATCTTTCTGTATCTTCTTCAAGATTGATCCCCAAATAAAATTGCTCCCAACTTCACTGTGGATGTAAGCCATAGCTGCCGAACCACTATAAATTCTTCTTCTCCTTCTTTTCCTTCATCCTTTATATGCATGCAAAGATTTTTCTTCACATGTGAGATACTCCATTAGAGAGAGTTCTGAGAACATCCTTCTTTTCTTACACGAATGAATGAAAAGTGAAAAGAAGAAGAATCCCATCTGCAACTGTGATAGAAAAACCTGCTATGTGGCCTTATCAAATTCACACATCAAACATCCTTCTTTTCTTCTCTTTTGGGTCATTACTTTCTTTGGGTCCTGCAATTAAATATAAGCTTATTATTAAGTGCAATAGTTACAGGTAGAAAATTGTATGACATCACATGTCAAATGAGTGTTAAGAATTTACAAAAGTATGTATGTAGTTGAACGGTGGAACAAAAAGTTAAACAAAAAACAAACACAAAAACAAAAAACATAAAAAAAACCCCATAAAATGTATCCTTGTTTAAGTTAAAAAAAACTTCACCATATATCTATAACTCAACCTAACTCAATTTTGCACCCTAGATACATACAATTATTATCAACTTAGCTCAATTTTGCACCTAAAATACAAACAATTATTATCCACAAACAATTACTACCAATTCAACTCAATCTAACTATGCACGCCAAATGCACTCTAATTAAAAAGTACATTTGATTAGTGAAAATGAACTAATTGAGAGCTACGAAATGTTTGACTATACTTTCAATAGTTTAGATCCTTTGTATTACCCCACAGTCGGAAATTTGAATTTCTAGAATTGTGTCGATAGAAAAATGAGTTAAAAAATATGGGTTCATCTGGGTTCTAGCCCATGTGTAGTTGTAGGCTTTATTAGCTTTCATATTATGTCTAATCACTTTTTTGGTAAGAATCCGACATATGGAAAGATGAAGAGACCTTACCATCTTTAAATGATATATATGAATTACTCCAGCTATTGTCATTTAGTTTTGAGACGGAGTCCATGTTATCTAATATAGTATTACAGCGCATGAAGCTCAAACAATTATTTGGTTTAAAGATGAGGCACTATTTTGACCGGACATATTAAGAATCCCATATTGAAAAGATGAGATGACCATCTCATTCCATGGGCAAGAATGGTAAAATAGTTGTAACGTCGGTCTTAAAAGTTATAAATTTGAATACCTATAAATTCATTTGAGGTGATATGGAAAACAAAATGTACCTTTTTATTTTCATGCATCTAAATTTATGGTGAACAATAAATGTAATTTGTTAACTGTTGGAGTATTAGTAAGTTGTGTTTTGCCTTGGAATGATCAGTAAAAACTGCCACATTGGGAATTAAATATGTTATACATTATAAATAGCTACAAGAGGAATTTGATTTCTGTATTGAAATTGAATTGAATCAGAAATTTCATAATTTATACAGAAGAATTATGGGATTTTATGGAATCAATAGCTACTTCCCTTTCTTTATTTTTCTTGTGATTATAAATTTTGTGATGAATAACGTTGTTTGTCAAGAAGTTAAGTTTGATCAAAACTATGTTGTTACCTACGGTCAAGATCATTTCTGGCCGCTAGCTGGAGGATCAGAAGTTCAACTTTCACTTGATCGAGCTTCAGGTCTCATTCTAAAATATTTAATTGATTGTTATAATTTAGTTAATCTCTATTAAAATGTCTTTGACCATTACTACTAGTTAATATATATTATTTTGGTCTTTATACTTTGAAATTTGTCCCATTTTAGTTTACGTATTCTCAATTTACCAATTTTAGTTTCCGTACTTTAAATTTAGTCTCTCTACTATTAGTTTATTTTTCACTTTTTTAAAATAGTTATTTTATTTTATATTAATATTTTTACGGCATATTTTGAAAACGTATTCATATGTTGTAGTTTCTTCCATAAAAACTATTATTATTATTTAACCTAAATATTAATTTTAAGATTTATTAAAAGTAATGGTTTAAATTCAAACAAAATTTAAAGTATTGAGTTGAAAGTAGGAGAATTTTCAAAAATAGAAAAATAAGAGAATTTATATACAAAATAGTAAAATTTAATCTTATTCGATAGAAGTTAATAGAAGTTGATGAAAGTCTATCAATGTCTATCAGTAATACAAACGGATAGAAATCTATCATAGATACTATGCGATAGATGCTGATAGAAGTCTATTAGTGTTTATTAGTATCGTTTCGCTATTTTATAAATAATTTGATTTTTTTTTTCTACGGGTGAATTTTTTTTTTGGAAAATAGGATTTTAACCCCTAACACTTTTACAATTTGTGTCAAATTACAAAAAAAAAAAGGAAAAAAAAAACTTTACTTCATTTGATTCCTAATGAAGCCAACATTGGTTGAGTCAGAAGATTTTTGTAGTGTTATGGATCATAATTCATAATTACTTGAGTTTTTAAATTTATATAATGTTATTTTAAAGATATAATTTATTAAATAGGAGTTAATGAATTAATAACTATTACATGTATAACTAAATGACGTGTATTATTTTTGGTTAAACAAAATAAAGGAGCTGGATTCAAGTCGAAGATTGGATATGGTTCAGGATATTTTAACATTAAATTAAAGCTGCCTTCCAGACATTCTCCTGGAGTCATCACTACTTTTTATGTAAGATTTTATTTATTTATTTATTTCATTACTTCTTTTTCCTCTATAACTTATGTCTAATCATTTTAACCGTTCACTATTTTTTGACATTCACCAAAAATATGGTTTGTATAGTTTGATTTTCTTTTTATATTTGAAATTAGAATCGAATCCTTATATTTTGATAATAGGATAATTGCAATGAGTTGAATATTTATCTCTTGTTTGATAACCATATCATTTTTTATATAACGATTTGAATTTTTTTTAAGTACAATGGTTGAATTCGTAGCCTAATTTAAAAAAAATAAAAAACTTTTTAAAATCTACTATTTCTTAGTTTTCAAAATTTTGCTTCGTTTTCTAAACTATTGATAAAAAGCAAATAACAAATGAAGAAATTGGAGGTGGAAGTAGTGTTTATAAACTTAATTTTCAAAAACAAAAACTAAAAACAAAATGGTTAACAACCTAGGGTTTAGGTATAATAAGTAACTGTATAGCAAAATTTTTAAAGGATTGCAAATATAGTAAAATCTATCTGGTGGTAGATTTTATCACTGATAGACTCCTATTAGTGATCAATTGTATCGCGAATAAATCCTATTAATAATATGATCTATCAATGATAGATTTTTAGAACTTGATTTAAATTATTCTATATTTGTAAATTCTTTTTGCTTTGTGCTATATTTAATAATACTTTTGGCTTGATTGCTATATTTGCAAATGCCTCTAGATAGTATCTCTGAAATCGTCCTTATTGTTTGCTTAAATCCAAATAAATAGATCATACCGCAAGGAATATAATGTATAAGAATTGTATCGAATTATATGAACTAAATTCTAATTTTTCTAAAAATCATAAGGACTAAAAAGTATAATTTGAAAGAGAAAATGTTAGCGTATATTGAAAAAAGGGACAGTTGCAAATATAGTCATTAGACCCAAAGTATTAGTAGATATAATGTAAAATAAAAATTACAAATATGGCCAAATTTAAATAGTCTATCAATGATAGACCATATTAGTGATAGACCATATCACTAGTAAGAGTCTATAAACGATAGAAGTTCATTGCCGATAGACTTAACCATAGAAGTCTATCGTGATAGACTTGTCTATATTTGCAATTTTAAAAAAAATGATGTTATACACTTGATTATTATTTCTAAAAATGCTATCAATTGCTATTATCGTTGAAAAAATTATGAATATGGTACACAACGATGTGCAGTTACATTCAAGCCCAGACAACAATGGTGGAGCTCATGATGAGATTGATTTTGAGTTCTTGGGGACAGATGGGCCACAATATGTTCTTCAAACTAATATTTTTGCAAATGACAATGGAGGAAGAGAGCAAAGATTACATTTATGGTTTGACCCAACCTTAACTTTTCATGACTATGCAATTCTTTGGAATTCCCATCAAATTGTGTAAGTTATCTCCATCATAACATATTAATCATACATAGATTTTTTTGTTCAATTTTTAGAAGAAAATAAATGATATGTAGAGTTAACGACAAAGAACGTTTCGAGATTATTTTATTAACGATTAAGTTTTAGTCTTATAGTTTTAATTGAGTTCATTCAAAGCAACTTAACTTGAACTTAAGTTTATTTATTACGACTTGAATTGAACTTAAGTTCCTTAAATGGCTATACTTCATCTTGAGCTTTTCATAAAGAAAGTTAAGATGCATTAAATGCAACTCCGTTTTTGTCGTCAATTTAGAAAGGCATGTATATAAGGTAGATAATTTTGACATCTTTCTTCAAGTAGTCCTTGTAGCATGAATTGTACCTTGGTTATATATCATATGCTTTTTAGCACTAGGGACTTGTTTGGGAGCCAAGATTGAAGTTATAACCAATCTCCAAGACACCATCTTCGATGAGTAATGATTAGTTGTACCTAACCATGTACATCCCATTTTCTTACCCATAAAGAAAAAAAATATTAAATAAAATACTTTGATTTAAAAAAAGATTTTTTGCCATGTGTCTGAATTTTATTGAGTAATCCCTTAGGATGCGCCAAAGTAGGTGCCACCAAGGGAGCACCGAGGTTTTCTTCTTCTTTAATTATTTATCAATTTTATGTGGGAATACCTCTCTTTTCTAAGAAAAATGTGTGGATTTGACTTTTTAAGACCTCCCATTTGGTAATCATTAAATTATTTAAAGTCAAGCTCATAAACACTACTTAAAACTAAGTAGAAATATCAAAAACAAAAAACCAGAATCAAAATCGTTATCAAACAAAGCCTAAGTGTTCAAAATCATTCTTCTCACTAAAGCCAATCTAAACAAGTTCATTGTTTAATTGCATCCATTTGTGAATAATGTATAGAAACCCTATTATACAAAACCCTCTAATAATGAGACTTTTTTTTTCAATCAAATGAGAATTTCAGGTTGTTTATAGATGGAATGCCAATAAGGGTGTTAAAAAACTACTCAGCAATTGGGGGAAGATATCCATCAAAAGGAATGTTTGTGTTGGGAAGCATTTGGAATGGAGAAGAATGGGCATCAGGTGGGAAGAAAGTGGATTGGTCTCAAGCACCATTTCAAGCAAATTACAAAGGTTTTGCCATTCTTGGCTGTCCTTTTGGAAGCCATTGTGACTCTCAAACCTTTCTATGGAACAAAGCTGATAGATGGCAACTAAACCCCAAAGAACAAAAAATGTATCAACTTGTCAAGGCAAAATATGTGTATTATAGTTATTGTTCTAATCCAAGAGCAACCCAACTGTACAAAGAGTGTCAGTTTGAATAATTTAATTAAGCTGAAAAAATAAAAACTTTTGTTATTAATATTATATCATACATTATGAAAATATATATGTGAATTCGAGTTGATTTGATTTGATTTTGGTATTTTATTCTTGTTTAAGTGCTTACGTATTATTACTAATATAGAGTTCAATTTTTTGATATATTTATTATTCGTTTTAACATGATTCGTAATGGAAAGAAATTTTTACGGATAGAAAAAATTTCAAACTATTTACAAAAATAGCAAATAATAATAATATAATAATAAATACTTGTAGACTTCTATAAGCGTCTATCGGTGATAGATTTCTATTAATTTCTATATAACGAACCAACTATTCGAGTACTCTGACAATGATTGTTACTCATGACTACATATTTTCATTCAAACATTTTGACCAACAAAATATAAATTTAGTGAAACAAAGCTGACTACATCAAACCAAAATTTTAAATTAATAAATGAATCAAATAAAAAACATTTAATCGGAATCCCCTAAAATATTCACGAAGATGATTTCCAAAGACAATAAAATATTCTGCCTGACAATAAATCCAAGTTTTCAAAACATTCGCATGAGTAAGACATAGACTAAGCGAAAGTGATTTTGATGTCCCTATATGACTCTGTCACGAGTCCCGTCTTTCATTCGTCGGTCTAGTCCTGTTATTTCCTGAAAAACATAAAGGAAGAAATGATGAATATAACAACACCCAGTAAGTGACCTATTATTGGGCCCTCTAAGTAACATACATCAGCCATAGGGTGTATACCTAAAGGTACACATGTCAGTCATAGATGTGTCCCGAGGGAGCGCACGTCAGTCATAGGTGTATACCCGAAGGTACACAAACAATCATAAATGTGCACATAAATTGTCATAGGTGTATATCTCGAAGGAATACACAATAATCGTAAGGTGTACACTACCCAAATAGAAAGGTTAACATACACCATATATACCTAGCATGCATCGGTCCACATTTAAAACGTCTATCATAAACACAGTCGCTTAAATTAGGAAAAATTACCAAAATACCCTCAATCATCATTACATAACACCACAATCAAACCAGTTCATATCATTAAATCAAATAGTCCAATCATCACCATTTAACTCATGAAAAGTTACCACAAACACTTCAGTCAACATATCAGATAATATCAGTCAAGACAGTCCCTTACATTATATAGAACAATCTAAACATCATTATGCGGTTGAGGCGACTGGTTAGAAGGCGAACTTGTAGTAAGACACATACCTTGGAATTAAGTACAAATAGCTAGCAATTCAACTTCGCAAAACATTGAATCCTAAATAAAGTAAAAAACATAAACTGAAATTAAATCCAACGTTTAGAGCACAATTCCAATCACAACTTAAATGTCTCCAAACAACTTACCCAGCACGTACTTTGATCTAAAACCACTTCAAAGCTTCGAAACAACATGATTTAACAACTAAATCACCAAAATCAACCTTTAACTCTAATGGGCCATAGCTTTAGACCTCCTAATCCAACCCCCAAAAATCACAATTAAAACAAAAGTTAAGCCGACACTTAGTGGATATCCATAAAATTCTCAACAAAGACCCCAATGTTGGGATTGGTGTCCTAATTCTCCTGGAGTCTCGTAGTTTGTAAACTTTGTACAAATTGTTATGAATAAAATAAAAGTTATTTTATTTGCATTTACTGATATCCAATAAACAAAGATCCGTGGTTATTATATGTAAACATAAGCATGCATATGAGATATACAAGTGGATCATGCCTTAAGTAATAACCTAAAAAGGTCTGTAGTATAAGGATTAAGGAGGGATACCTTATCTTGGTGACACTATAGATACGACTCGCTTTGTAGAGGTTTACAAATGTTGTGAACTACTACAGATGGTTTGATCCTGACCATTCATGTGAAGACATGCGAGCGAGGGTGTCCTATACAAAGAGTTTGTATAAGACCGGACCATGAGATGATTAACCTCTTACATAACGTCGTTAATACTTAAGACTTACATCTCACCTAAACGACCAAAGGTGACATGACCTTAATTCTGAGTGTTTTGAGAACTCCTACCTTTGAGGGCGACCTTTTGATTAGTATGAGTGAGAGTGTCTAGATTTCCAACTCAACAAGCCTACGTTTTTTGAGATTGGTCTAATTTAGGAGCTGAGAACTTAGTTACACAAGATGGATTTCACTCCTTTCCCGAAGAAGGGGTAAATAGATAGATTTCTCCCTTTTGGACTGATTCCGAGTCTTGAACAGAGTGGCCACATCCTTTCTTTGGAAGAGAGGACTTAGTCATAGTAGGACTATGACTTATGTTCATTAGAGGAATCAATGGTATTTAAGGAGTTAGATGTAACTACAAGAGTAAAACGGCGAATTGGCCCAACTGTATTTACGAGCGATCTATGAAGGGTTATCTCATTGTTGATTGGTTGATATGGACACAGAAATATATCTGTAGTGAGAAGAGTGCAACTTTTGATCTTTAATGGAGTGCTCAACAGTTAACGGATGGTGGATCTCGTGACTAAAGAGTTTAGTCAGTTATTCACGTACCGTTGGAGCTTCAAGCTACAGGTCCATAAGGTCCCTTTAGTAGCTCAATGGATTCAAGTTGAGAATCAATTCTTGGGGTTGATTTGAAATGTTCAAATTAACAAGAGGAAATTCAATTATATATGATATAATTAGTGTGATGTATGAGATACATCAAGTGGAGAATTAATGTAAATATGATTTACATTAAGTACCATAAAATAGAAAAAGAACTATGGTTTATATGTTTTCTGAGATGAAATATTAAAACTATAGATTATAAATATAATATGGTAAGTTAGTTATCATATTTATTTATAATATATTAATTATTTGATGATTATCACTTTTTCTCTAATAATCAATTAAGTGGGAGGTTATTGGTGGTTTTATGGTAACCCTGAGATAAAAGAAAAAATGTTTCCTAAATTTAGATGTTACTCAATTCAGAAATAACTCACGGTGAAAGTTATAAAGTGAAATTGTTTCACAAAGCGATAGCTATAGAGAGACTAAACGATCATGGAGCATTGACTATACGATAGTCATTGAGCTGGTTGTAGCTAAATGATTGTGTGGCTTTGTCTATACGATAGGCTGCCATTTACTACACGATCGAGCATTCATCTATACGATAGACAACTTCCTATCTGCCACTTGCTCGATCGTCTACATGATTGTTGTCCTCCTGTCTCTTCCTCAAGCCAGATCATAAGAGCTCACAACTCTTGAATTCTCACACCGAGAATACCAAGGTAACCATTATGGTGATGTCCTTATTCAACTCGATTGGTTTCGAGGAGCCGAAGACCGTTCGTTGGGTTTGTGATCATTGTGTTTGTTGTGTTCGTGCTGGTGATCATATTGCACCGATCGTTGCGTTCGAGGGCTGTGTTGTTGTGGACGCTTGTAGATTGATCGAGGGAGTTTGAAGAATGTTTCTTCAAAGGTATGCAATACTCTATCCTTGGATTTCATTTGTAGCATGTTGTAATTCCTTTGTTGTGCTATGAACAGTTTAGTTTTTCCCGTTCTTGTACTGTAATTGTTTAGTTCAAGTCGAATGAACTTGAAACGATCCTTATTGATGCTCATTGGGAAATCCCTCATGCTTGATTTCCTTCACCTAAACCTTACAAAAGGAACGATGAACATTTTAATCTGTCGGAAAGCATCTTGAGAGTCCGTAAAACCCAATTCTCAACATCAAAACACATATGGGTAAGCCAAAACATAAACCAAAATTTGATGGGTATTTTAAGATCTTCCAGAAAACCCACCATAAAATAACTTACCCAAAATATCAATTCCGGTACAATGACATCTAGTTGCAATATGGCAGCGACAACCATAGCTAGGCGAAGAGTGTTGCTGTTGGATTGATGTAATTGTTTATAGGCTTAGCGGCTGGTAAGTAGGGTTTTGGCCATGAGGAGGGTTGTGAGAGTGAGAGAAGGAGGGTTTTCCAATTTTATAGACTTTATTCAGCAGTTATTATGGACAAACACCAGCTTCAAACAATGAATCCACCATTCAAAAACGAGTCTGTATATAATCCCAAACAGACCTGACCACATTTTCAACATGATCCAACGGTTCAACTCCTATAATCGATAATTTTATAGAAGCTGTCATTGAAATCGAACTACTGTCTTTCTCTCCAATTTTCTGTCCCTTTTCATTTCCTTTAATTTCAAATATCCCAATTTTTTCATTTTTTTTAAAAAAATTTAAAAAGAAACATCAAATATTTTATCAAAATCTTCCAAAATCTTCAAAGATTTTATCAAAATTAATAAATCAATAACTTCTCAAATTCACTTAACTTGGCTCCAAAAACCAAAATTAAAGAGCATAAAATCCATCATTTGATACAGATTAAATACTTTCAAATATTTAAATCAATTTAAACCACATCAAATTAATTATCTCCTCATTTGTTTTAAATGGCTAAAAATCCAAAAGACTAAGAAAATTAAAGGCCACATTTAAGAAAATTACCCTCAATTTATCTGAAACTGAGGATGTTTACATCGTTTCAGCATCCGCGCCCGCCAACTCAGTCGACCCGTCAGCTTGGCCTTGCTCCATCAACTCTAGCCATTTGACCCATTCACCCGATTTGGAGACTCAGCCGGTCCATATGGTCTGGACTGGTCCAGTTCAACTGGTTTGACCAATTTTGACTAGTTTTGGGCGGTTTTTGGGTGGTTTTGCAGTTTTGAAGACTAGTTCAAACATTTTTCAAGCAGTTCAGGCTAGTTCGACGTGTTTGGAGGTGGTTTGAGGCTGGTTTATGTTTATTATTATAATAAGTGTAGCTTTTAGCTAGCTTAGGATGCCAAAACGGGTCCATTTTAGTGTGTTTATTTATGCTGTGCATGTATGAATTAAATAATTTATCTATTGTTTGCATATTGTATTCCATGTAGATTTAAAACCCCACCATAGGATAAGCATGTAGCATGAATCGCAAGTATATTATAAGTGTTATAATATATAATATGCATGTGTCGGATTCCATGATTTTATTATATAAGTTGTTATATTAAATGCATGGAGTGAATATTTATATAATTGTTATATAAAAGCATGTTATGGATGCAAAGCAGGCTATTATTTTATATGTTGTTATAAAATTTGATTAGACATTAAAATCCATAACAAAGATATGTTTCATGCTCACGTAGGTTAACCATCTATTTTAATAGTTAAAGTAGGTCGACATTTTGTAAAATACGATTAAAAACTCAAATAATATATAATCCTGTATAAGGCTGGGGGTACTTATATTGACGGTCTATGGAACACCTCCTACCTAGGGATTATAGTCGAATAATTGAGCATTGTTAACCAGTGTTGTGAGCACACGTGAGAGGTGTGAGGTGATAAAATTGGTTTTTCACCTAGACATCATAGCTTAAATCCAATTATAAACGTTATACTTGGATAAATGTTCGTTGATTTTGTGATTCGAGCTTAAGAGTGTATTGTATAAAGTAATTGGAAAAATAAGTGTAAATATGAATGATGGGTTGATGCATTTATGATACGTTAGTGACGCGTTGATGCATTAGTGATGTGCAACAGGATGTATGACACTCCTCTATAGACGTTCAAGTTTTCCTGACTTAGATCCAAGTATAAATCCAACTCAAGTTCCTGGTAAGTCCAGGGTCGAACTCAAGGATTCAAATTAAAGCTAACGCATACCTTACATTGTAACTATTGTAGAAATATCACAAGTGAATGTAGAAATGAGTTATTTACACTAAGCTGCTGTGTGTGCAAGAAGATACAAAAGGGTCAAGTAGAGAATAAGGGGTCGTGTGAAAAATGGAGTTTGATGCAAGTGATATGCGTCGATCAATGTTAGGTGGACACGAACAAGAATATGATGTGAATGAGATGACTTGTTTATCTCCGTTTATGCATTAGACTCTATTCGGAACTTCTCAATGCGAATATCATACAATACCTATCTCTAGGATGTATGCGTCAATCACAAGATGCAATAAAACACCAGTGCGTCTATCTCTAGATATACTAGGCGTTTCTAACTTGATGCTGGCTTACTTATTCTCTCGAATAATTTAAGTTAAAGCTGCTTTTACTAATTGATTTAGTTGGTTAAAGCATTTCGAAATGGAATTTTGCATGAAGTTATAGATGCGTCCGACATAAACAAGAAATAAAAAGTGGCAAAGTATGATAGATCAAATATGTGAATTTATAAAGAAACTGATTGTCTTTAAAAAACCAACACATAATCAAATGAGAAGATGAAAACGATAAGTAAGATGAAATGAAAGGAGTCAAGCCGCAGAGTACAATCTCTTGTCCTCTTTGGCTCAATTCTGGTTCGTATACAACCACTTGTAGAAGAATTGGAAGAAATGTCTCTCTCAAGCTCAGCTTCCTTCGCTCTTTGATTGGCGATGGAGGTGATTCTCTTCCCTCTTGTTCTTCTCAGCACCACAGCATAACTCTACGGTCTCAAAATTTCAGAGTTATACGATGAGCTAAAAGATCTAAGATTTCAAGAGATTCTTTCATCTGGTGGGATTTCTTCTATTTATAGGCATCGGTCTTCTCCAACTTGATGATGGGCAACATTAAATTCCAAACCCTGATCAAGTGCCTGCATTCAGATGCTTTTTAGACGCCACCTACTGCAGATGCCCATGCTTGCAAGTGGTGATTTGACACAAACAGCCTGAATCAATGAATCTTCCTTGTGTTGAATCCCTCCGACGCATGCCCCATGCGTTAGACTTTGCCTGCGACACTTTTCTTAATCATGCATTAGACTTTTGTCGTGATCCTGCAATATCATGCTTTAGTGCCGGAGTATTATAGCAATAAACATTCTTTTGCATAAGTTTGATAATGTTCGAGTAATTCATGCGTTTTCTCTAAAAATGATGAGATTTTATCATTAAAGACCCTAATTGTTCCAATTTTTTAGTCATAATAACTTGTATTTCTACAAGTTATCACACCCCCAAATTTGAATAATGCTTGTCCTCGAGCATTCCACAAATAATTCTTTGTTATCTCCATTGTGTTTAGTGTGCAGAGTTCACATCTCATCATTTTCACTTATAAGCTTGAGACTGAAGTATGGAAAATGTAACGCAGGTTGATTCTTTTCTAAAAGGAAGAATGTTTTATTTCAGGTGCAACAAGCCTTTTGTCAGCAACTCCTTCGTTTCTTAAAACATTCTTGTTTTTCCTAAACTAGCAATGCGTTAGATGCTTTTAAAATAGATGGCGGTTAAAAGAAACAGTATAAATTTTTGGTTACCCATGCGTTGTTCTAGGTGTCCCACTTTTGTTTTGGCTTTCCCCCACGGGTGTCATGCGAGCATCCAACTACGGGTGAGAACCCTTCACAACTAAACTCATATCTAGCATTCATTCGTTTCAAGACACAATTTCTTTAAACTAGATAGTGCAGTTTTGGGATGCATTGGTCTAGGAGACTTAACTTCGTTTTGGCTTGCCCCCATCGGTGTCATTCGAGCATCCAACTACGGCTAAGTGCCTGTTCTAATTTTTAACTCATGCCAATTTTAGGTTTTCTTTCAGAGTATTGACAGAGGAGTTTGCGTTTAACATCTTTCTATTTTGTTTCCTTTCTTTTTGATGTACTCGATTAATGTGTCTTAACTCAGATTTCCCTCACCCCCAAATTCTGGAGATCAGCTAAATCCTCATTGCTAAAAGAGAAACAAAATTTCGAAAAGGCTTTGTGAGTTTCGAAAGGAGTTTTGATTTAAAGCTTGCATACGTTAGAAAGAAAACATGTAGACTTTTTAGAAAAGTTCAGGCTTTGTTGATTTTCCTAATGCCTACTCTGTACTTCAAAATTTTATATTACCAATATCATTGAGGTATAACAACGCACAAGACGAGAAAATAGCTAAATAACAAAAAGGTATGCTAAGGACAAATGCAAGGATGAAAAATGATAGAAATTTCATTCATTTCATTGGATAACTCAGTAATGGAATAAACAAACATAAAAAACAAATACAATAGATTAATAAATAAAACAAAGTAGCCAACACCCCAAATTTATTGTTCTGGCGTGTCATCCCTGTGTTCTTCTGCAGAGTCTTCATCCATGAAGGTAGAGGGTTCCTTAGGTGAGCATGTAGCGGTGGCAAGGCAAACATTCCAACCAGGACCTGATTAATATATTACGTTGTATAGACAAACTAGTCCTGCATTTTTCTTGTCTGCTGCCGCATGTAATCCCTTAGAACCCTATTTTGCTGTTGAAGAGTTTCAATAGACGTAGCCAGTGGTCTGATTGATCACTAATGAAAGTTTTCAACTCATCAATATCAATGTGTGGTTGTGGCGGTGTTGGCTCTTCAATTCTTTCAACTGGGTCTTCAATATTTCCTGCGTTGCTTGACTCTAACCCAGTTGGTTAAAAAATAATCAGAGGTACAAAAGTTGGAATTAGAGCTGGTAAGGGAGAAGAAAGGGGACTAGGGATTTCTTGATCTAAATCAGTAGTTTCATGCTGCGTTGGATCAAGAATCCCTTCTTACAGGGCCAAAGGTGAGTTTGAGAGAGGGATGTTTAAGTCTGGTCGCGCTTCTTCATCAGTAGACGCATGCTCTTCTTCGTAATCTTCATTTTCCGTAGCTTCATCGCTGTGTTCAATCACCCGGACGCGTGTTCTTTTAGGGGTGCATTTGAAGGGTCAAGGTCTGGCTGTCGCGTCCTTACAAGGTAGGGTAGGCTGGTGCGGCGAACTACGAAGCAGACGCCTGATCAACTTGATATCCATCAGACCATCGATTTTCTCATAATCATCCCCCAGAGGGATGCCCCCGTATTCACACAGCGCACAGATCAGCCAAGGGAAATAGATTTGTCCTCGTGGTTTTACTTTAATGGCTTTGATCTGGTCCCTTATTATCCTCCCTACGTCTAGAGAAATGTGCTGCATGATGTAGTAAGTGGTCAGGACGCGTTCTCTTGATAAGGTTTCATCATGCATTGTAGGCATGATGCTTTTCTTAATCAAATAATACCATAAGTTTGCTTCTGGTTTCAGATTCCTGGAAGCTAAGATCTTTACTCCATTTCTTGATGTTTGCCAGGTGCTTCCAGGTTTGGCCACTACTCTTAACACATCTTTTATTTAGCTTGGAGTTGGATGTTCCAAGATGCGATTTCCCTCTGCGTCTGGGTTACTTACAATATTGAACACTTCATTAATTTTGTCAGCTAAGAAGCGCACAAAAACACCATCACCGAACGTCGTATTTCTCTTCATATTAAACTCACTACTATAAAATTGGCGGACAAGGTTGGGCCAAATCCTCGTATGCCCAACACATAGTTGACCCCAACCCATTGTGTCCACAGTTTCGGTTATATATGGCGGCAATGGGTTGCGTTCGGGGAAGAAGCCCTTCTCGGCAAGGATGTCACTAAACTGGCGTTTCCTCCCTTTGGTCTTTTTAGGTAACATGTTAGTTACCTTGCGTTTGCCCGCCTCGTGTGCTTTGGCTTCTCGTGCCAGCTCCCTTAATTCATTTTCCAACTCTTTTTGGAGGGCTAACTTCCTTCGCCCCTGTCGTGCGGGCTGGTAATGCTCCAATTCCTTTTCTAACACTCTAGACCTTGAGCAGCTCTCATGCATTGCACCTCAGGACCAAATGCGAACTGCTCTTCTTTATCCTCCAAAATCAATTTCCTTTTTCTCATTACTTTCTTTTCTTTCAATGGCCCTTCATCCGTGTCAGATTGACGAGGTTGCGATGCGCTCGAGCCAATTTCCCTTTCTCCCTCCTCTTCTTCTTCTTCTTCCAATTCTGCTTCAAGCATCATCGCATAATGCTCCGCTTCATCAATTTCAAGTGATGCATCGGTTGGGTTAGGATGAATCACTTGTTCCTCTTCTACTTGGCCCTAATTCAAACTTGCCAAAATTGCTCAAAACTTCTTGCTTGTCTTTTCGAGCCAATTCTGCAAGTTCCGCGCTATTTTGCTCTTTCGCAGGACTATCAGAGTTGGGCCTTGGGGGAGTGATTGGTGGGGTGCTAGATGGGGTATACGGAAACCTGGGAGATGAAATGACAAACTTCTTCAATGGGGTAAATGGTGGCTAAGGGTTGGATGGATAATGGGGGAAGTGGACGCAATGCGGGCGATGGTGCGGTATGGAGATGAGTGGGAATAGAGTCATGCGTCGCACCCACCAGCGTAATATTTGGAATAAATGGTGGTGGGGTGGGCTTTGTGTAGGATTTCTCGGCAGTTGTGGAGGAAGAAGGGAGCTGCCGCCTTGGTTTGGTGGGAGGTTTGGGTTTAGGTTTAGCGGTGGTTTTGGGTTTTTGGTGGGTTTTAGAGGATTTTGGATTTGTGGTGGTTTCGATGGGTTTCGACCTAGATGGTCGCTGGGATGTGAAGAAAGGTCCGCCGTGCATAGGCTTGGTCGGAAAGGGAGTTTTTGAGGTTCGACAAGGGTTTGGAGGGGGCGACATTGAAGCGGAAGAAGATGAAAGGAACTTACCGGCGACATGCCTCTGTAGCTCAGTGACTGGTTTTGGCTGTCATATGCTGAAGACATTGTTGCTGAAGGCTGACCAGAGTAGCGAACTTGATTAAAGGGAGGTAAGGTTTCGGGAGCTAGGATTTTCGCGAAGTAGTATTTGAAGGAGGTGGAAGAAGAGACTATCTGAAGGTGTGTGTTTTATAGGTCTGTAGGAGAGGGTGTGATGACGTTAGGCGGTGCCTGACATCCTCATTTATTAAGCAGACGAAAGGAAGTGCCTAGTGTTTCTAGGCAATCGAGTGTTTTTATTTTCAAGATGCATCCTTTCGGTTAGGGCCATTCGTTGGCTTAAGTCCAACGCGTTAGTTTTATTTCAATCCTAAGCTTCATTCGGTTGTACATAACTTTTTTGTTCTTCTTCTTTTTAATTATTTTTTTTAAATTAAATAAATCTCTTAAATAAGAAAGCAATAACAATAATAAATCTACTTAAAAAGTAACACAAAGAGAAGCAAACAATCAGAGTCAACACAAATGCAGTCATAAAATACATAATGCAAAAGAAATGAAGGTAGAAGAAGCGTCCCTGGAATATGTGTCGATGTGAACGCAGGGATGCTTCGACACAAGTCTCAGTTGGCTTCGCATAATACGAGGGATGACATGTCGTTCTACACCATCTTCAAAGTAAGGCTTCACTCTTTGCCCATTTACCTTGACCGTATTTGTGCCATCCTCCCACGTCAACTCTACTGCTCCGTTGGGAAAGATTGTTTTGATAATGAATGGTCCTGACCACCTTGACTTTAATTTTCCTGGGAACAAACGCAATCGTGAATTGAATAATAAAACTTTTTGGCCAACAACAAACTCTTTCTTTCTAATGCATTGGTCGTGCCAACGTTTGGTCTTCTCCTTGTAGAGCTTGTTGTTCTCGTATGCGTTCAACCGCAATTCCTCAAGATCATTGAGCTGAAGTTTGCGTTGATCACCCACGGCGTCGAAGTTTAAATTCAGCTTCTTTACTGCCCAAAAAGCTTTGTTCTCCAACTCTAGGGGTAAGTGACAAGCTTTTCCGAATAGTAGGGAGTATGAAGACATACCTATGGGAGTCTTGTAGGCAGTCATGTAGGCCCAGAGTGCTTCATTCAGCCTCTGTGCCCAGACTTTCCGCGATGCGTTGACAACTTTTTCCAATATTGATTTTATTTCCCGATTCGATACCTCAGCTTGACCATTGATTTGCGGGTAGTATGCAATAGCGATTTTGTACCTGGCATTATATTTGGCAAGCAATTTCAGAATGATGTGGTTAATGAAATGCGTACCTTCGTCCCTTACCAGGGCTCTTGGTGCTCCAAAGCGTGTGAAAATGTTCGTGGTAAGAAACTTAGAAATAGTCGACGCATCATTTCTTGCACAAGCTACTGCTTCCACCCATTTTGATACGTAATCTACTACCAGTAGGATATATTGTTGACCGCAGGATAGAGGGAAAGGTCCCATAAAATCGATGCCCCAGATGTCAAATAATTCGACTTCAAGAATACTGTTCATAGGCATTGCATCCCTTGATGAGATTTCCAGTGCGTTGGCAAGGGTCACACTTGCAGGCATACTCCCTTGCGTCTTTGAAGAGGGTAGGTCAAAAGTATCCGCTTTGAAGAATCTTCACAGGGTTGTATACCCTCCGAAATGCCCTCCGTAAGGAGAGTTATGACACTCAGCCAAGATGCATTGTGTCTCTCCCTCCAGAACGCATCGACATATGATAGAGTCGAGACCTTATTTGTAGAGAAACGATTCATCCTAAAAATAAAATTTGCTGTCATGTACCAACCATTTCTTTTGCAGAGAGTTGAAGTGTTCGGATAATTGCTTGGTAGTTAAGTAATTAACTATGTCTGCGTTCCAAGGTTCCTTACCTTCAACTTTGAATAAGCTTTCATCAGGAAATGCATCTTTGATTTCATTTTCTTGTTCTTGTATTTCCTGATTCTTTAATATGGACAGATGGTCGGCCACCTGATTCTCAGTCCCCTTTCTGTCCTGAATATCGATGTCGAATTCCTACAATAGTAGTACCCATCTAATTAATCTTNAGTCCCCTTTCTGTCCTGAATATCGATGTCGAATTCCTACAATAGTAGTACCCATCTAATTAATCTTGGTTTCGTGTCCTTCTTACTCATCAGGAACTTAATGGCTGAGTGGTTTGTATAGATGGTTGCTGATGCACCAACTAAATAAGATCTGAACTTTTCGATGCCAAACACTACAACTAGCATTTCATTTCTCCGTGGTTGTGTAGTGTTCTTGAGAGTCGTTTAGTGTCTTGGACGCATAAGAGATGGGGTGTATCAAATTCCCTTTTTTCTGCCTCAACATGGTGCCTACTGCAACATCATTTGCGTCGCACATTAGAATGAAACGTTGCGTCCAATCCGGTGCGATTAGTACCGAAGTTGTAGTCAACGCATACTTCAGTGTTTCAAATGCATTGCAACAGTCGTCATTGAATTCGTAGGGCCATTTCATTTCTAATAATGCGCTCAAAGGTCGCACAATTTGAGAAAATCCTTTTACGAACCCTCGGTAGAAGCCAGTGTGTCCTAGAAAATTTTGTAGAGCTTTTACATTTGATGGTGGAGGAAGTTTTGCTATTACATCTACCTTGGCCTCATCAACTTCCAATCAGACTTTACATACCTTGTGGCCCAAAACAATGCCTTCATTCACCATAAAATGACATTTTTCCCAATTCAACACAAGATTTGTTTCCTCACATCGAGCAAGGACGGCCTCCAAGTTATCTAAGCACGATTGAAATGAGTCTCCAAAGACTGAAAAATCATCCATGAAAACTTCAACGGTCTTTTCCAAGAATTAAGAGAAAATTTCCATCATGCACCTTTGGAATGTTCCACATGTGTTGCATAGTCCAAAGGCATGTGTCTGAACGCGAACGTTCTAAAGGGGCAAGTGAATGTCGTCTTTTCCTGATCTTCTGGGTCAATCAAAATTTAGTTATAGCCGAAGTATCCATCAAGGAAACAATAAAATTCTTTTCTAGCCAGTCTATCAAGAAGTTGGTCAATGAAGGGAAGAGGGAAGTGGTCCTTCTAGGTTACCGTGTTGAGTTTCCTATAGTCCATGCAGATGCGCCAACCCATGACAGTCCTTGAAGGGATGAGCTCATTGTTACTATTGACTATCACTATTTTTCCTCCTTTCTTGGGGACGCATTGAACTGTGCTTACCCAGCTGCTATCGGATATAGGGTAGATTACTCATGCGTCCAACCACTTTAAGATTTCTTTCTTTACTACTTTCTTCATTATGGGATTCAGCCTTTGTTGAGGCTCAATCGATCCACTCTTTCCTTCTTCTAGCCTAATTTTATGCATGCATTAAGATGGGTTGATGCCACGGATGTCAGCCAGCATCCAACGTATTGCACACACTCTTCCCTTCTTGATTGTCTACGCGCATGGTCAATTGTCCCTTGTGCACGTCTATTAATACTTTCCCAGTGGCTAGAAAGGATCGTCCAAGAATGATTAGTACATCCTTGTCTGCTTCATAGTCTAGGATGATGAAATCCGCTGGGAATATGAAGTTGTCAACTTTTATCAGAACATCTTCAATCTTTTCTTCAGGGTACGTGATTGTCCTATCAGCAAGTTGAAGTGTTATAGAAGTGGGCTGTGCTTCACCAATTCGTAATTTCTTGAAGATTGAGAGTGACATGAGGTTAATGCTTGCTCCCAGATCACACAACACATGTCCTACATCCAACCCTCCGATTGAGCACGGGACTGTAAAGCTTCCCGGGTCCTTCTGTTTCTTGGGTAATCTGTTGCTGACTAACGCATTGCACTCCCGCGTTAGAACAGTTACTTCTGTCTCGTTGATTCTCCTTTTCTTTGTCAAAATATCCTTAAAAAATTTGATGTATTTTGGCATTTATTCTAAGGCTTCTACCAGTGGAATATTAATATGTAGTTACCTCAGGAATTCAAGAAAATGCTTAAATTATTGTTCATCATTCTTCTTCATCAAGCGTCTAGGAAATGGTGCGTCCAGCTGCACCACAGATTTTCCCACGTTAGACATGCTTGGCTCTAAATGGCTTGTGGATTTAGGTATTCTTTCTTCTTGATCTTCTAATTCTGTTGGGCGTGTGTTGAGTTCTTTTAAAAGATTGTTGGTTCTTGGGTTCATGGTTCTTTCTTCAAGAGCTTTGCCACTTTGCAATGTCACCGCATGACATTGTTCTTTTCCATTGTCATTCCCTGGGGTTTCCGTGTTTCTAGGCAAGACTCCTGGCTGTCGATTCTTCAACTCATTGGCAATTTGCCCCACCTGTATCTCAAGATTTCTGATGGAAGACGCCTGACTTTTTAGCAATGCGTCGTTCTGAGCGATGTACTCCTTTAAGAGGTTTTCAAGCGAAGATGCTAAACTCGACGCCTGACCTCCTCTATTAAAGGATTGTTACTACGGCTGCTACGTTGGCTGGAATCCAGGCAGCGGTCCTTGTCTTTGTTGTTGGTTTACCCCTGGGGGGTCTGGCTCCTGTTGCTTACCTGTCCAAGAGAAATTTGGATTGTTCCTCCATTTGGGATTATAGGTGTTTAAGAATGGGTTATTTTTAATAAAGCATACCGATTGTGGATTTTGTGGGCAGTCAGAATAGGAATGGGGATCTCCACAACCCATTCACCTAACCATGGGTTGTATGAATGTTTCTACCTGATTTACCTTTTACGGGTTTGATGTGTTCCCTAGTGACATATTCTGCAAAAGGTTTGCCATAGTAGCCACTTGTGCGGCTATTGCATTAAAGTCAATAGAATTCACATTCTGAGATCGCCTCTTCCTTTCTGCTCTTGCATCGTAAGTGTCATCCACCCATTCCATATTATGCTTGTCTATGCGGTCCAGTATTTCCTTAGCTTCAGTATAAGATTTGTCCATGATACCGACAGCTGCAGCTACGTCGACTGCCATTTGAGATGCTCTGTTTAATCCGCCATAGAAAGTCTCCCTTTGGATGGTTAACCGTAATCCATGATTGGGCCAATTCTTGACTAAACCTTTAAAGTGCTCCCATACGGCACTCAAGGTTTCAAATTCTTCCTGCTCGAAGTTCATGATCTCTCTCCACCTTCTTGCATTTGTGGTGGGCGGGAAGTATTTCTGCATGAATTTCTCCACCAACTTTTCCCAGGTTGTGATCTCTCCAGGATCCAAAGAACTTACCCATTGCTTTGCTTCATCACGCAGAGAATATGTGAATAAAGATAGCCTGATAGCTTTTGAAGTGATTCCAGGAATAACAAACGAGTTGCACGTCTCCAAGAAACGTTTCATGTGGGCGTGAGGGTCTTTTCCTCGAACACCCCCAAATTGTCCAGCTTTTTGGAGCATTTGTAACATCACAGATTTTATCTCAAATCTTGTCCCATCTGGCGAGGATATATGATCCCTGGTGAGAAATCATACAACACGGGAGACACATACACCCGCATGGGACACGTACTACTGTTTGTCAATATGATTGGATTTTGCGTAGCGTGGGCTAGCTGTTAAGCTAAGTTATGATTTGCTTGTTCGTCCGCCATTTGTTGTTGCCTAGTCTATTGTCTGTGTAGTTGTTGCCTTAACCTACGGCGACGATTAGATCGATTTCTTCATCGAAAGGTCCTTTCAACTTCGGGATTGTATACAAGTTCAGGGGTGCTTTCCCTGCCCATAAATGTTTACAAGCTTCAACATAGCTCGTAATACTCCCTCAAATGTAGTTTTCCTACAAAAGATACAAGCAAAATTTCTTGTTAGTTTTGTTGTTGAATCCCTAGCAACAGTGCCAAAAACTTGTTTGTTGATTTCGTGATTCGAGCTTAGGAGTGTATTGTATAAAGTAATTGGAAAATAAGTATAAATATGAATGATGCATTGATGCGTTTATGATACGTTAGTGATGTGCAACAGGATGTATGACACTCCTCTATAGACGTACAAGTTTTCCTGACTTAGATCCAAGTATAAATCCAACTCAAGTTGCTGGTAAGTCCAGGGTCGAACTCAAGGATTCAGATTAAAGCTAACGCATACCTTACATTGTAACTGTTGTAGAAATATCCCAAGTGAATGTAGAAATGAGTTATTTACACTAAGCTGCTGTGTGTGTGCAAGAAGATACAAAAGGGTCAAGTAGAGAATAAGGGGTCGTGTGAAAAATGGAGTTTGATGCAAGTGATATGCGTCGATCCATGTTAGGTGGACACGAACAAGAATATGATGTGAATGAGATGACTTGTTTATCTCCGTTTATGCGTTAGATTCCATTCGGCACTTCTCAATACGAATATCATACAATACCTATCTTTAGGATTTATGCGTCAATCACAAGATGCAATAAAACACCAGTGCGTCTATATCTAGATATACTAGGCGTTTCTAACATTATGCTGGCTTACTTATTCTCTCGAATAATTTAAGTTAAAGCTGCTTTTACCAATTGATTTAATTGGTTAAAGCATTTCGAAATGGAATTTTGCATGAAGTTATAGATGCATCCGACATAAACAAGAAATAAAAAGTGGCAAAGTATGATAGATCAAATATGTGAATTTATAAAGAAACTGATTGTCTTTAAAAAACCAACACATAATCAAATGAGAAGATGAAAACGATAAGTAAGATGAAATGAAAGGAGTCAAGCCACAGAGTACAATCTCTTGTCCTCTTTGGCTCAATTCTGGTTCGTATACAACCACTTGTAGAAGAATCGGAAGAAATGTCTCTCCCAAGCTCAGCTTCCTCCGCTCCTTGATTGGCGATGGAGATGGTTCTCTTCCCTCTTGTTCTTCTCAGCACCACAGCACAACTCTACGATCTCAAAATTTCAGAATTATACGATGAGCTAAAAGATCTAAGATTTCAAGAGATTCTTTTATCTGGTGGGATTTCTTCTATTTATAGGCGTTGGTCTTCTCCAACTTGATGATGGGCAGCATTAAATTCCATACCCTGATCAACCGCCTGCATTCAGATGCTTTTTAGACGCCGCCTGCTGCAGACGCCCATGCTTGCAAGTGGTGATTTGACACAAATAGCCTGAATCAATGAATCTTCCGTGTGTTGAATCCATCCGACGCATGCCCCATGCGTTAGACTTTTCCTGCGACACTTTTCTTAATCATGCATTAGACTTTTGTCGTGATCCTGCAATATCATGCTTTAGTGCCGGAGTATTTTAGCAATAAACATTCTTTTGCATAAGTTTGATAGTGTTCGAGTAATTCCATGCGTTTTCTCTAAAAATGATGAGATTTTATCATTAAAGCCCTAATTGTTCCAACTTTTGAGCCACAATAACTTGTATTTCTACAAGTTATCAATAAACCACATAGACTTAGGTTGTTTAATTAGCCAGAACATTCCTAAGTAAAGATTTACCCAAAAATAAATAGAATACGTCGGAGATTAATAATATATAGGATATGTTGTTCTTAGCTCTCACGTTCCTAAGAGTTCACACCATAAGATCTGTGTAATGCTTCGTGTCCCCCTCGAAGTAACCTCCATTCGAATAGTGTTTGCATGGGTTAATAGCAAGGTGAATAGGGCAAGTAGTTCATAGTAAGTGGGTGAAGGATGTGTGTCAACGTGTCCTACGATCACTTCTATTAGTTTGAACCATGAGATTCCTATTTTGTGCCTACTTCTCATCTTTAAGTTAGCATTAGCTAGTCGCTAACCACGACTATCCCCTCGGAGGGTTGTAATATAGGATTCAGAATAACTCAGACTCCAGAAATGGATATGATTTCTTAGGTCATTTCTCAACTTTGACTTTCCAATTCGGTAGCATTGTTGGGGCCGCTAATTTTTGAGATTTGAAAATGGAGGGTTACACTTATAGAATTACTAAGTATTAGTAAGTTCTTGACTGAAAATGGTAGCTAAATGACTACCGGAGTATGAGTTATTTTGGATATAGTATTTAGTCAAGAATGTCTTGCTTTAGTAAAGAATATTTGACTACCCTCGGTAGCACTTATTCTCACTCCTGTAGTATCGATGCAAATAAAATATGAAATTTTGGTACATTATTACTTTGCTAAAATTTGATTAGCTGTATAAGAAATTCACAATTAGAAATGTCCTCTATCTCATAATTTTGGTTCAATTCTTCAAATTTATTCTGACATGTTCAATGGTAAATCAACATGGAAATCAAATATACTAGTAGTTGTTGATATAAACTATCTTTTAATAGAGGAATGTGCTCTATCTCACAATTCTGCTACTGACCAGAAGACACAAAAAAGTAAATATGATTTACTTGACATTGAGACATGCTTGGAAGAAAATGATAATTAACCTAGATATTAGATTCAAGTGTTGCTAATCATATTTGTGCTTTTGCTTAGGAAACTAGTTCTGGAAGATAGCTTACAGAAGGCGAATAAACCTTTAAGGTAGGGATTGGGGAGTTTATTTCGGGTAAAGAAGTGGGAGATATAAAGTTATTTATCAGAGATAGACACATTATATTTGAAAATGTTTATTACATTCCTTTTATGAAAAGGGATTTAATTTCTATCTCATGTTTGCTAGAACAAAATTACAAAGTTTCTTTTGAATATGATGAGATGTTTATTATCTCAAAAGGTAATATAATATGTTTTGTAGATCCAGAGAATAACTTATACGTGTTAAAATCAACTGGGGTAAAAGTCATTTTGAATATGGAGATGTTTAAAACAACTGAAACTCATAATAGGACTGGGAGATCGGTTAAGAGTGGACTTCTAAACTAGCTAGAAGATAGCTCTTTACCACCATGTGAATCTTGTCTTGAGGGTAAGATGTTCTTTTACTGAAAAAGGTCTTAGAGCCAAAGAACCCTTAGAGCTAGTACATTCAGACCTTTGTGGTCTGATGAATGTTAAAACGAGAGGAGGGTATGAATGTTTCATCAACTTCTTCGATGATTATTCAAGTTATGGCTACGTTTACCTAATGCATCATAAGTCCGATACACTTGAAAAGTTCAAGGAATATAAGTTAGAGGTCGAGAACCAATTAGGTAAAAATATTAGAACATTTTGATCAGATTGAGATGGTGAGTACATGGACTTAAAACTCCAGGACTATTTGATAGAAAATGAAATTCAGTAACAAATCATGACACCTAGCACACCTCAACAAAATGGTGTTACAGAAAGAACAAATAGAACCCTATTGGACATGGTTTGTTCTGTGATGAGTTATGCTAGTTGCCAAGTTTTTTTTGGGGTCACGCAGTAGAGATTGTGGTGTATATATTGAACATGGTGCCCTCGAAAAGTGGTGCCCTCGAAAAGTGTTTTAGAGACACCTTATGAGATATAGAGAGGACATAAATGTAGTTTACGCCACTTCATGATTTGGAGATGCCCAGCATATATGTTGGCACAAAATCAAAGGAAGCTGGAACGACGTTCAAATGCCTATTTGTAGGCTATCCCAAAGAAACAAAAGGTAGTTTTCTTTTTCATGATCCTCAAGAAGATAAAGTATTTGTGTCAAAAAATGCAACATTTCTAGAGGAAGACCATATAAAAATCATCAACCTCGCAGTAATCTAGTATTATGTGAGATAACCAGAGAAACTGCAGATAGATCTACAAGAGTTGTTGATGGAGCAGGTCCTTCAACAAGAGTTGTTGATGGAACTGGTACTTCACATCCATCTCAAGAGTTAAGAATGCTTTGACATAGTGGAAGGATTGTGCAATAGCCTAACTGGTACATAGGTTTAACCGAAACTCAGGTCGTCATACCTGATGATAGCTTAATGGATCCATTGTCTTTTAAAGAAATAATAGGTGATGTAGAAAATGACCAGCGGATAAAAGCCATGGACCTCGAAATGGAGTCGATGTACTTTAATTCAGTCTGGGTTCTTGTAGATCAACCAGAAGGGGGAAAACTCATTGGTTTCAAAAGGACCTACAAGAGAAAATGAGACCAAGCTGGTGAGGTACAAACCTACAAAGCTAGACTTGTTGCAAAAAGGTTTACCTAAAGAGAGGGGGTGGACTATGAAGAAACTTCTTCTCCGATTTCCATGATTAAGTCGATTAGGATACTTTTGTCCATTGCTATTTTTTATGATTATAAAATCTAGCAGATGGATTCAAGACAGCTTTTTTAAATGGCTATCTTGAAAAAAGTATCTATATATCTCAACCAAAGGGGTTTATTGCACAGGATTAAAAGAAAAAGATTTGCAAGCTTAATAGATCCATTTATGGGCTAAAACGTTTCTTGATCCTAGAACATGAGATTTGATACTGTCCCCAAACTTAGAATCATGCATGTCCTCAAGCATGCATTATACTCAAGAAATTCTTAATTCACCTTCCGGGGTTCCTTTGCGATGACCAGCCTCTCAGAATATAATTAACTCGTACCTCTAACCATGGCTGCAATACTCTCCTCCACTTCGATTGCTTATTTAAAGAAATCTTTTCTAAGTTAAATTCGGCAAGCCTTTGCTTAAAAACTTTTTATTTATTCTCCGCAACTTTGCGTTCAGCTCTTGAAAATGCATTCATTCAACACAATTCAAGATTATGAGATTACTTATTCGAATGCAGCGTTGAATCTGGTTACACTCTTCGTTTTGGCTTGCCCCCACGTGTGTCATGCGGGCATCTAACTTCGGTTGCGTTCCATATTCAACTCAACTCATATCTTTGCTTAATTTGGCTTGTGCCAGACCGAGGAGTTGTGCTTATACGTCGATCCTGGCGACTTACCTTCGTTTTGGCTTGCCCCCACGGGTGTCATGCGGATATCCAACTACGAGTAAGTGCCTTTCACAACTAAACTCTTATCAACATAGGTTTCCCCATTGCGTTGGCAATGGAGTTATTTTCAAAAGTTTTTTTTTTCAAGGAAATGACCGCAATGTGATGAACGTTTGAGCAATACAACTATAGATTTTCACACTTTGAAGAAGCTATTAAAAGTATGGAGACCCTTGCGATACTTAGTTAGAGAATGCAGTGAATTATTTGTACCATCATAGATGCATTGCAAAGGACCACAATCAGGCAAGGAGAATTTCAAAAGGATAAGGCATAAAAGATAACAAGAAAAGAATCTTAAGTAGAATAACGCATGCAACAATGCATTGGAATTTATGCTGTTGAAGCCATGCGTTGAAGGATGTGGAGGATTCTTCCATTATTATTACGGACCGAGGAGAGTTATTGTCGCACCTATAAGGAGCAAATGCACTACAACCAAGGAAGTAGCCGCATATCCAAAATAACAATAAAAATAAACTAAACTAAGAAAGCAAGGTAAAGATAGAATAGAAGACGTCCCTGGAGAAGTTGAAGTGTTGTCACCGTAAGGAGTCTTCCATACAGGAGATGGCTCTTAACTGCTTAGGTCAAAGGGTTCGCCCCGACTGTTGGAGCTTCCAGCAATTGTTGGATGCATGATGGTTGATATGTGCCTAAAATTGCTTCCAGCTCATGTGACAGATAGCCTTTCTATCTCGGGGTCAATATTTGACTTTCGACACATCGCCTATACTTCAAACATTGTTTGCAGCTTGGTTGCACAATCTACAATACGCCTAAGATTGAAAGGGTGCCTGCGAAACACAAAACTTTACAAAACATTAGCTACCAAGTCCCCGGCAACGGCGCCAAAAACTTGTTGGATTAGGAAGGAAAGAAAAATTATTATTATTAGGGACGGATGGGGTTGTACATGCAATCATGCGTTAGACATGGCTTAAGCTATGCGTTTACGCCCATGCGTCTGAGGTCATGCGTCAGAATGAAAATGCATTAATCTAGTATGCAATGACCATGCGTTCCTATCATTAGTTTTCTTACGCTCGCGCCAAGTATAACGCGAACGTAAGTTTCTCGGGTAATCCGAGGTCGAACACAGGGATTTGTCACTCAATAATACTTGTGAAGCAATGTGCTTGAGGTGATGAAAAGAAAAATAAAAAGAAGTTTAATGGATTTACACACAACTTCTACTCCTAACTAAATAGATTGAGCAATAGAAGACTTGCAATGAGAATAGGTAGATACACAACAACCATTAACACATAGTAATGTTTATTATCTTAAATCGCCTGCGTAATCCCAACTCATTGTACTAATGCATCACACACCTCTCGGTGGTCAGATGCATGACTATATCTCTATAGTGCATGGTTGCGTCGAGCATAAGATTGTGCCTATCTTAGGAACAATGAGAACTTTGCTTTAGTACGTTTCATCTCTTACCTTCTCAGGCAGTTAGACACGACTATTTAACTTATAGACAAGCAATACAACATCCCATAGACAAGCGTTGCTATAGCCTTTCATCAAGCAAAGAGGATTAACTCACTATACTCGCACAACGCACACCACTCGGTGGGTTGCTACATGCGTCCTATCTCTAGGCTACACAATTAAGCATGCGATTGCCTTTGATAAATAAACGCTGAAGATAAGCTATGATAGAGATGAAGATGATGAAGAAGACGGCAATGAAGAAGTCAAGATTTGCAGTGATCACAAAATTTCTTAATATCTTAAGCTAAAATGTAATGCAATATAGAGATTAGAAGAAAAATAAAGGACTCTATATCAAAGCTATCGGTGGTGCAATGGATGAATGATGGAGATGTCTCTTTCGAGCTCTATCTCNAGGACTCTATATCAAAGCTATCGGTGGTGCAATGGATGAATGATGGAGATGTCTCTTTCGAGCTCTATCTCCGGTGAAAGCTCTGGTCATCACTCGGTCTGGTTTGTAGAGATGAAGAATTCTCACTGAAACTCTTGTTCAAGCTCTCATCTGTGATCACAAACCTCTGCCTTGAGGCAGAAGTTCGGATGTCTTAAAATGAAGGTCCCAAGGGCTATTTATAGAGTTTAGATGCCGACAGCTATACTGATGACGTTATGGCTCACTGCTGTTTTTGTCGCAGTATGGGCATTGTCACATCGCCTTATCTTGTTGATACTCCCAAGGTAAGTGTTCGAGCTTAATTTAGCTTAAGTTATCAACGCGTTCTACCCATCTTACGATCTTCTATTATGGCTATCACTCTGTGAATTCAATCTCCATTTGATCACCGTAATTTCCATGCATTGGACGCATGTGATTACCGTATGCATTCGTCTTTGCAGTAGCTCGGCTTCCAGCACATGCGTTTGTCTTTGCGGTCGCCTGGCTTTAGCGCATGCGTTTGATTTTGATTGCTTATTTCTAGCGCATGTGTTTGATTCCTGCAATAGCTACAAAAATAGACACTTTAGCACGAAATAATGCATAATATTAGGTCAGTGAGGATTTAGGTGCTAATCGACGCAAAACTCAACTTTTCATAAATTCTAAGTATTATCACCGCGTTTTGTACCTGTTAGCCCTTATAATTCTAAATAAAAGGCTTATAATAACTGGCATTTCTGCCATTTATCAGTGGTCAAATCTTATGGTTTTCAACAAAATGTTGACGAACCTCGTGTTTACAAAAAGATTGTAAATAGAATTGTAGCTTTTCTTGATCTATATGTTGATGATATTCTACTCATTGGGAATGAAGTAGAATTTCTAGCTGACATTAAGACATGGCTAGCCACGCAATTTCAAATTAAGGATTTCGGAGAAGCATAGTATGTTCTTGGGATCGAATCGTTCGGAAATGCTAGAACAAAACGATAGCCTTGTTTTAAGTATATTATATAGATAAGATGTTGTCTCGATATAAAATGTGAGATTCCAAGAAAGGTATGTTGTCTTTTAGGCATGAAATTCATCTGTCTAAGGAACAGTCTCCCAAGATTCCTCAAAAGGTTAAGGTTATGAAACGAATTCCATATGCATCAACAATAGGGAGTTTAATGTATGTCATGTTGTGTATTCATCCGACATATGCTATACAATTGGAATTGTCGGCTAATATAAATCGAATCCCGGATATGATCATTGGACTGTTGTTAAAAACATTCTCAAGTATCTTCGTAGAACGGGGGACTATATGCTCGTGTATGGTGCTAAGGATCTGATCCTTACTGGATTTACTGATTATGACTTTTAGACTGATATAGATTCTAGGAAATCTAGTTTGGTTCATTATTCACTCTAAATGCAGGAGCTAAAGTTTGGAGGAGTATCAAGCAAAGTTGTATTACTGAATCCATCATGGAAGTTGAGTATGTACACCGAGAAGATGTGATTATCACATAGATTGCCTTTGAAGACAACTTGGCTTATCCATTTACAAAAGCCCTCTTGGCTAAAGTGTTTGAGGGTCACCCAGTGGGACTAGGACTGTGAAATAGATAGAACTAGGGCAAGTGAGAGAAATATTGAATATCTGATGCCCTAGTTTATTGTATTTATTCTCTTATTACTCAATATTGTATATATATTTGTATATATATGTGAAATCCACTGGAGTTTTAGTCCAAGTGGGAGTTTGTTGGGTTGTATGTCCTAAAACTCGCAATTTGTAATGTTAAACATATTTTATTATAGAAAAAATATGTAATTGACGCTTATTCAATAAAACTGTTATTGAATATGTGAATTGCACTTATAAAGACTAAATCCAATAAACTAAACATTCATGGCTATTATTTGAATACATGAACTTTATTGGAGATATAAGAGTGGATTAAGTTCAATAAATAGCCAAAATTGTCTATAGTATACGAATAAGGCTGGGTACCTTATTCTGGTAATACTATCAGATGTGGCTCACTTTGTAGTTGTTACAATTTGTTGTAAAGTGCTACAAACGAAGTGATCCTGATTCGTTCATGTATTGACATGAGAAGCGGGGCGTTCTATGCAATGAGTTTGAATAAGATCGAAACAAGAATTAAGTCACTCTTACTTTATAACGTTGTTTACTGTTTAAGACTGACTATTTCAAAACGATGACCTAGGTAACTTGACTAAATTCTGAGCCAACAATGAACTCATGTTTATTCATGATTATCCTTAGATTTGCATGAGTGAGGGTTGACTCAATAGTCTCGGCTCAATAAGCCTCTCATTTCAGTGGTAAGATCAGGTGGATAGCTAGGGACATAAGGCGCAAGACGAAATTCACTCCTACCCACTTTTAGGGATAGTAGAGCGGTTGTTCCCTTAAGTGCTGACTCTGGGTGTTGAACAAAGGGTCCTACCCTCTCATTGGCCCGAGAGAAACTTGGTTTAGTGATTGGATCACAAACCAATTGTTCATTAGAGAATCAGTGGGACTTAAAGACCAAGATGTATTCTCGGGGGTAAAACAAGTTTTGGCCTAGCCATTATTACGAACAACCTATGAAGGATTAACTTACTAATCCTGATTATATCAAGTGGACATAATATATCTACAGTGAAAGGAGTGCAACTATTGGGCTTTAGTGGAATGAACGGTAGTTAATGAATGGTGATTAATTAGGTTAAAGAGTTTAGCTAGTTAATCCTAGATCGTTGGACCCGTGATCTGTAGGTCCATGAGGTCCCCCTACTAGCTCATATCGGACTAAACCAAAGAACAATGTGACAAATGAATATATACAATATATTTAACCTAATGTTCAATTGTGAATTAAATACAAAGAGAGAGAAAATAGGAGATATTTAAATAAGATTTAAATAATTAAATATCAAGATTATGAATAGGGATTCATATTAATTAGTATTACTGTTGGATTTAATATTAAATTAAATTAATTAAATTATTTAATTAATTATTTAATATAAATTTTATCTTAAAATTAATTATTAGAATTAATTTTAAAATTAAATGGAATTGGTCAAAATTGCATTAAAATTCAAATTTGTTAACTCGGTCAAAATTGCAATGAAAGTCAATGTATTGACTTTTGACTTTGAAAATCAAAAAGTCAAATTGGTTGACTTTGGAATTTGAGAGTCAAATTTTGACCAAGTTAATGGAAAGATCGAACATTTGTGAGTGGAAAATGCCAATGTTTTCATAACTAAGTGTTGTCTTCATTTGAAGACACTTGTCCCACTAAATCCGACTTTGATTTAGTGGATTTTTTAGTGTCAAATTCTCATCAAACTCGAAGTTGCATGTTTTGCATATAATGACCTTTAAAAGAAAGAGTGGAAATTTATGAGAATTATGTGATAATTTCATAATTGTTTTTTCTCAAATACTTAGCTTTTTCCACTCCAAATTATTCACTCATTCGATCCCACCATCCCATTCTAAGGCCGGAGAATAGTCGGGAAGACTCTCGTGATGGTCTATAAATTGTTCGTGAGGAGATTGGAGTTGATTTGGAGAAGACTAGAGACTACAAAGATTGTATTTCTACTTTGCCTTTATTCTTGTTTCAATTGCATTTTTATCCTTTGTAATTAACCTAATTAGAGTACTTTAGATCCATTTTTCTTCCGCTGCACATGTGTTCGTTCCATCACTTAAAAAGTCTTGTTTGTGGCCTTCCTTCTTTTCTGGTTAATCCTATGAATTAATAATCGGATCGGCAACTGATAACAGGCTTTATCTGGGTTCAATTCCTTTCTTCCTACCTAGACAAGCATTGGATTAATTCCATCGATGCTTGTTTGGAGCAAGGTTGACTTAATATCGAGAAACAGCCACCGAGGACTTTATTGCACCTCTATGTTGGTTTTAGCAAGCTAACAACGGAAGAATTCAGGATTATTAAGCACTCTAATTCATGCATTTTAGCAAAAAATTAAGCATGTTGATACAATTTGAAGACGGTTTCAGAAATGCCTTTGAAGAACTCCTTTGATCTTCAAATTCAACTCCAAGCTTCTCAACTACTAAGTGTAGACCACCAGAATATCTTTCCTACTATTCTCTATGATCTTAGATTGAATTGTGGGACTCAAAATGAGTTGAGATTAGAGGAAATTTCTGAGGTGAACACACTTAAGTTGAGGAACTTTTCTTCAAAAAAAAAAAACTAGCAAAACCCCTTTTGCATGCCTCTTTCTCAACCCAATTTTGCGTGTTTCTAATCACTTTCACCTGCTTGAAGTTTGTGAATGGAATTTGACTCAAATTCAAAAGCAAATATAGGACAAACCCACTAATTTAGAAAAACAATTTTCCTAATTTCAAAATCAATTAATTGAATTTTTATTAAAATTGAATTTTTAATCTAATTTTCAAAAAATTAAATTAAAAAAAAAACTTATTTTCTAAATTTGAATTTTCACAAAATTAAATTAAATTAATTCTATTAATTTAATATAAAATACCAGATTAATTACATATGAATTCCAAAACCAAGAATCTCTATTCATGTAATTCGATATTTAAATCGAATTTAAATATCAACCAATTCTCCAATTTCGTTTAATGCAGTAATTAACATGTAATTATATCAAATATAGTTACTAATTCCCTTAATTTGAATTTGAATGTTTCAAATTCACTCGTCACGCTATTCTAAGGTTTATTTTGTTTGTGAGCTAGTGAGGGTACCTAATGGACCTATAGATCATGGGCTCCACTGATCCGAGATTAATCAGCTAAACTTTTTAACATAATTAACCACACTTTGTTAACTATCGTCACTCCATTAAAGCCCCGCAGTTGCACTCCCCTCACTATAGATATATTGTGTCCACTTGATATAACCATGATTAGTAAGTTAACCCTTCACAGGTTATTCGTAATAACGACTGGGTCAATAATTGTTTTATCCCCGAGATTAACTCTTGTTCCTTAAGTCCCACTGATCCTCTAATAAATAATTGGTTTGAAATCCAATCATCAAACAGAGTCCCTATCGATCCAATGAGAGGGTAGGGCCCCTTCTTCAAGACCCGAAAATAGCATTTAAGGGAATAACCTCTCTATTATCCCTAAAAGCGGGTAGGAGCGAATTTTATTCTGCACCCTATGTTCCCAGCTATCTACCCGGTCTTACCCCTAAAATGAGTGGCTTATTGAGACCTTTTTGTTGAGCCCTCACCCATGCAAATCTAAGGATAATCTCGAATAAACAGGAACTCATAGTTTGCTCAGGATTAAGGTTAAGTTACCTAGGTCATGCTTTGAAATAGTCAGTCTTAAACAATAAACAACATTACAAAGTAAGAGTGACTTATTTCTTGGTCCAATCTTATGCAAACTTTTTACATAGGATGCCTTCACTCCTCATGTCACCACATGAACGAATCAGGATCACTTCGTTTAGAGCACTTTACAACAAATTGTAATAGCTACATAGTGGTCCGCATCAGATAGTGTTACCAGAATAAGATACTCAACCTTATTCGTATACTATAGATCATTTTGGCTATTTACTCAAACTCAATCCACTCTTATGTCTCCACATAAAGTTCAAGTACTCATGTAATAGCCTTGGATCTTAAGTTTATTGGATTTATTTTTAAAACGAAATGAGCAATTCATATATTCAATAACTACTTTATTGAATCAAACTTCAATAACATCTTTATTGATTAACTGAATAAGTTTATCTTTACAAACCACGAGTTTTTTGATATAAAACCCAACACTTTATGTCTCCATCTCTCAAGTCGAGCTCAATCTCTTACAGGTATTGTTTGGTGTGGAGTGTCGCCCATAATTTTGAATGGGATTCAAAATTAAAGTATACAATATAAAAGAGTAATATAGCTGAATATTATATAAATATGAATTGGATTCATGTGTAAACTATATGTTATAATTAATATGAATAAAATTGATATTAAAACTGTAAGTTATGAGAGAGATATGCATTTGAAGATGATTCAAATGCAGCTTTATTTAAATATATGATATTTAATAATATTAATTAATTAATTTTTAATTATTGTTTATTATTTAATTAAGATTAAATTAATTTTTTTAATTTAAGTTTTAATTAAATAAAAATAAAACTCCGTAACAATTGCAATGGAGTGGTGAACGTGAGAGGGAGTTATTCTCCCTCTGACCTTTCTCTATTTTTTCTTTAAAAATACAGATTGTCGACAGTGAAGGGTGATTTTTTTTTTTAATCGTACAGATCTCATACAAAAGCACTATCTCATTCTTTCTCTCAATAAAATGACAGAAAATTCTTCCCATCCCTTCCAAAAAGAAGGTTCGCACAAGCCCTATCCTTGCTGGAGAATAGTAGGGAACCGCTTGTGGTCATGTTCTTTTTGTTTGTGATTGAAGAGTTCTTGATTTCAAGAATTGGAGAAGATTTCGAAGAAACGTCTTCAAAGGTAAATATTCTTCTCCCATTGTTGAAAATTCGGCCTCTAATATACTGTATTTTCCATTTCTTTATGATGTTGTTCTTGAATAAAATTGAGGCAAAAGCGTTCATATGCTTCCATATGAGTGATAGCTCTTAAAAAGAGCTATATTTCTTGCTTAATTTAGGCTCGTTAATGGATTTTATGTGTTAATTATCTTATTTCATAGGTATCGAGCAATCAAGAGGTATAATTAGCTATTTAACGAGAAATGAAGTGAATTTGATACAATTTGGAGGTGATTTAAGAATACAACTACACAAGACAAAATCATTCATTCCCTAATGTCTAGGTAAGTACATAAATTGCTCCCTTTAGGGCTGATTTTGGGGCTTGAACAATGTGGTGTTGCACCCTCTCTTGGCTTGAGATGGGTTTGGTCATAGTTGGACTAGGATTTATTGTTCATTAAAGTGCTCAATGGTATTTAAGGAGTAAGATGTAACTATAGGGGCAAAATGGTAATTTTTGTCAAGCTGTACTTACGAGCAATTTGTGAAGGGTCATTTCATTGTTGACTGGTTATATCCAATGGACATAGAACTATATCTGTAGTGCAAATAGTGCAGCTGTCGGTCTTTAGTCTAGTGACCGATAGTTAATGGATGTTGAGTAATTTAACTAAATGAGTTTAATTAATTATTCAAGTACCTTTAGAACTTCAATCTACAAGTCCATAATGTGCCCTTTATAGTTCAATAGGGATTATTGAAAATTAATTTTTGATTAATTTTAATTGTTCAAATTAGTTGAGAAAATTAATTACATGTGATATAATTAATTTAAATTAATTATATATGATATAATTAATCTAATGTATTCGATATATTATAATATAAAGTTTATATATAGAGAAATTAAATATTTGAATATGATTCAAATACTAATTATATGAATGAGATTCATATAATTGAATTTAGTATCAATGTGATTTATATTAAACACCATGCATTATTGAGAGAATTAAAACTATAGAAAATATTGTATTTGATACAATATAAACTATAACTTACATGTTATATTTGATATATCATGTAGTTTAATATATATATATATATATATATGTATGATATGATAAGGTAGTTATCATAGATATATATTAAATAATTTATTAAATTTTTTATATAATTATATTAATTTTTTGAATTAATATGGAGCTCCCCCCCCCCCCCCCCCCCCTTTCTCTCTCAATATTACGTGGGTGGGTTATGTATGGTTGGTTTATCTTGGAGAAGACCTATCATCTTCTTCACACAGATGATTTTAGAAAGGTCGATCTCTTTGTATTAAACAAGAAACACACAAAAGAAAATTTCCTCTCTCAAACTCCCTCCCTCTTCCAAAATCTGAAAGTCCACATACTCCTTAATATTCTCACTTTACCCTAAGGAGAATACAGAGGAAACATTTGTGGTGGTGTCCTCACTGATAGCTTTTTAGTTCATGTTTGATCGTGATTGGAGATGAGGATTTTGTGAAGAAGTTGGTTTCTTCAAGGGTACGTATTTCTTCCAACCCAAATTCCTATTTCTTCATCAGTTACATGCTATAAATTTCTAAATTTATGCATAGTTTATGTATTATACATTTCCAATTATGTGAAAATGAAAATTGGGTTGATCCCCACTTCCACTACGGAACTTCACAGTTCCTTCATGTCACACCCCCTCCCGAGTTCACCTCTCGAACTCAAAAGGAGGCGAGAGGACGACAGATACCACCTTTTCATAATACCTCTTGCCCAACAAATCTATACTAGCTTTAACTTAACTTAAGTTGAGTTTTAAGAAAAACATTGTAAGTATAAATTATTTGGAAATCAGTTTATACAACTTGGAAAAGTTTTTACAATCATTTTCCCAACCCCGATTACAACTAAATAAATAATATTCTAGCTAGTGTAGACCTCGACTTCCTACAACAACCTAGACTCTTCTGCTACCTACAAAGAAAAACATAAGAGAAAAGTGTGAGCTTCAGTGAGTGGTATCAGTTAGAAATTATATTTCAATCCATATAAATAAAAGCATATCCATATTACGAGGTTAATACTCAAACCTCAGTCTCGAACGAGTTCGTTCTCTGCTCCACCTACACACACAGTAAATAGTTAAGTATAATTCTCATAATTTCGTCATATCTATTATGTCTCCTATATGCACACAGAACCTCTTCTTATGGGCTTAGAAGGTAGGCTCATCGGCCCTCTGACCATCCCATACGAGGTTCCTCCCACAGGCTTAGGAAATCATAGCCCTTAACCATCCCGTGAGGTTCTACCACGGGCTCAGAAACTAGGTTTTTCGACCCCTTGACCATCCCGACCACCTATTCTCATCCTCGTTTTGGCTACTCATTCATAACATAAACATACAGTCTAAAAGATATGCTTAGGTTCCTTAAAATAATACCACTCACACTTTTAATTGCAGGAACCTTCCTCTCTTTGCAAGTTCCCTGGTTCCCCTTGGTTCTTTCTTAACTCTCGGGCTTATACTAGTTCATTAATCAGCTTAAAATCTCATCTTTAGGGCTAGAATAACTTTAGAATACCTTATTAGACCTAAACATAGCTAACCAACTCGTACTGGTATGAAACTAGGCCCTTAGACACCTTTGGACAACAGTTTGATGAAAGGCAAGTCTTCCTTAAGTAGTTAGATGCATGACAACACCTTTTGAACCATTGGATAACACTTGATCAACTCATGGACCTAGGCTGGTTGCATGGTCTACTTCTGCTCAACGCATACCCTTTGTGGTCAACCCCAAAAACCCTAATTTTCTCTTAATCACTCCTCTTTGAGTATTCTTTGAAGGGAGAATGTGTTGTGAGCTGAAATGAAGCTTCCTTGGGGTATTTATTGGCCTTCAGAAGCATCTCTATCATCAACGACAAACCTCCAATGCATGACACTTATATTACATGAAAATCCTAAGTGTCAGCAAGATGTAATGTCCAGTTTTGGGGTCGTTGACACCTTCTACTTGCATGAGATCTTTAGTTGTCCTTCCCATGCAGTGTCCAATGCATAGGCCTCCCTGAAGAAACTCGTATTGAAGGAGATCCTTGAGGGGAAGCAGATCGTCTAAATTCTATTAGTTATTGAAAACTACATTTACAATAAACATACAAGATATGCATTCAAAATAAGATGCAGCATGCTTGATACAAGAAAAGGGTTCAAGATACATTACCTTTGAAGACCTTTTCTCTTCATTTAACTCCCTCGAACAATCACGAACTCAGGAAGTCTTGAAGACCTTCTTCAAGAACTTCTCGAACCAAACAAAGACACAACCATAATGAGCCTTTGGTATTCTCAGGGTGAAAATCCAGGAGTGGTGGGCTTTGATTATTTTGGTTAAGAGGGATTATTTGATTTTGGAGGAAGAAGATTAAGAGAACGCATGAAACATTTTCTGCAAAGTCTCAATCGTGTAATCAATGCGTTAATCGTCGAGGAAGAAGAAGAAAACCAAATTTCTTTTATTCCTCTTGCTACAAAAATAATAAACACCCACTAAGGTGGTTGAAGAGAAAAGAGGGAAGTTATTATTCAAATAATAATCAAATAATATAAATAAATATGATAACTAACTTATCATATTATATTTGTATTAAACTATATGTTATATCAAATATAACATATAACCTATAGTTTTAATATTGTATCATATACAATATAAACTATAGTTTCTTTTCTCTATTTTATGGAATTTAATATAAATCATATTTATATTAAATTTAACAACTATGAATCTCATTCACAGAAAATATATTTGAAACTCATTCAAATATCTATTTCCTCTAAATAAACTATAATGTATCAAATACATTCCGACAATTATATCATATATAATTGGAATAATTTAATTATATCAAATATTTATTTTCTCTTATTAATTTGAACAATTCAAATTAATCCAAAAACTAATTCTGAACTAAATCCTTTTGAGCTACAAAGGGGACCTTATGAACTTGTAGCTTGAAGCTCCAATGGTACATGAATAATTAATTGAACTTTTTAATTACACTATTCACCATCTGTTAACTGTCGAGCATTCCACTAAAGACCAACAGTTGTACTCTTCGCCTACAGATACTTTTTAATGTCCATTGGATATAACCAATCCACAATACGATGACTCTCCACAAATTACTTGTAAGTACAGCTGGGCCAAATTACCGTCTTGCCCCTATAGTTACATCTAACTCTTTAAGTACCACTGATTTCTCTAATGAACAATAGATCATAGTCTCACTATGACTAAACCCCTCTCTGGCCAGAAGAGGGTGTGGCACCACTTTGTTCAAGATCCAAAATCAGCCCTTAAGGGAGCAATTTATCTATTTATCCCTACATCGGGGAAGAAGTGAATTCCATCTTATGTAGCTGTGTTCTCAGCTCTCCAATCAGATGAATCGCCAAAATGGTAGGCTTGTTGTGTCGACAATCTGGCCATTCTCACCCATACAAATCAAAATACCGCCCTCATAAGCAGGAGTTCACAAGTCAATCAAGATTTAGGTCATGTTACCTATGGTCATCCTGGTGAAATGAAAGTCTTTATTATGAACGACATTATATAATGAGACTAAATATTTCATGGTCCGGTCTGATATAGACTCCTTTATATAGAATATCCCCGCTTGTATATCTAATACATGAATGATCGGGATTAGATCATTTGTAGTACTTTACAACAATTGTAACACCTATAAAGCGGGCCATACTCGTAGTGTCACCAGGATAGGATACCCAGGCTTATCCATCTACTACAGACCGTTTAGATTATCACTTAAACACCATCCACCTATATTTCTCCAAATAGACGTTTAAGTAACAATGATAACCTTGGATGTTAGTTTATTGGTTTGTGGTTGATGCAACTAAAATATCACATATTTTATAGATAAAGTGAATAAAATGTCATATATTTTATTAATCACATAAGAGTTTGTTCATACAAAGTTTACAAACTATAAGGCCTTACAAAATTATGGTATCAACCCCAACATTCCCTTAGATGTCACTCTGGCCTTTTGCATGCCCTAATATGCGTCCACCTCATCCTAGGCTCGACCAATGCTTCATTTGGTAGAGTCACGTACTCCATTTTACTATCAATCTGACCTTGTTCTCTAAGTTTTCTCTCACCAACGCGTGTAACCTAGGTTGGACCCATGGTTGCTTCAACAACCAACTTCCATGCGTCTAACACCTCCTCCATGCATGCATGGTAGTATTCTCAATGCATGCTCCCTTAGATTTGGATGTTTGGTTTCTCTACTCATAGCTTCCTCTTGAGTCTCAACAACAAGCATGCGCCAATCTTCCTCAAACATGCATCCATTTTCTTCAATCATACGTCCATCTAGGGTGTTGGGATTCCATGGTGTAGCTTCCCCTCCAAAGGTTTGTCTCATGCTTCCACCTTACTCCTCCTAGGGTTCTAATGGAATGCTTGAATCTTCCCATGTTCCAACCCTAATCTTTTGCGCCTATTATTTCCTTATGTGCCAACTCTTCCTCTTCTTCTTCTTATTTTGTTCCTATTTCCTCTTGCTATGCATAGTCTACCTTCCATACTCAAGGACTTAGCCATATGTTCTCCTTGTTATACTTTCCCTTACATAGATGCGTCCATATGGCCTTGGATGTGCTAATTGCCCCATCCATGCATCCAACTCTTCCCTTCTAAGGGTTTCCTTTCTATGATGTGTCCTATGTGATCCAACACTTAGCCAATTCCTCTCCTAGAGTACCTTATGTGTCCATGACACCTTCCTTATACGTCCATGAGGATATCCTATGCATTCACCTAGTTGTTTAATGCATGGTTCACTTTACTCCCCTCATAGCATAGCTTCCTTCTTCCCTTCACCATCCAAAGTTATCCAAAACTCTTTTTAGGATGCGTTTACTATGCCTTTATGCATCCAAGGCTTTCATTTACTCCTATCCATGAATTCAACTCTTACTCTCATAGTATAGTTTGGAAACTTAACCAAATTTTGGTCTCCCAACCCACTATGCCTTCAACACTTAGAAAGTTTTCTTCTTCTAAAGCATAGTTTAGAGACTTAGTAAAATTTTTTCTCCCAAGGCTTGTACTCCAAGCTACTTTCTACCTCCAAGGGAAATCCTATAAGGATGAGGGTGTTACACTTTATTTGAGACTTGAGCAAAGAACCCTACACTCTCACTGGCCCAAGAGGGGTTTCTATTTAATGCTTGGACCATAAACAAGTTGCTCATTGGAGGAGCACTGGTACTTAAGGATAAAGAAGTAACCAAGGGGTAAAACAGTAATTTTGACCCAGCTGGTGTTACGAAGACTCGTGAGTAACTAATTTGTTGTTATTGGTCCGTGGACACATAAATATATCTATAGTGAGAAGAGTGTAGTTGTGGGTTTTTAGTAGAGTGTACCCACAGTTAATGAATATTTATTAATTTGGTTAACGAGTTTAGCCAATTAATCTCATATCGTTGGAGCTTCTGATCTGTAGGTCCACGAGGTCCCTTTCCTAGCTCATAAAAGGAATTAAGGTAATTATGTCTCGAATAGAGTTTGAAATGTTCAAATTCACTTAGGAAATAGTACAATGTATAATGATACATAATAATATAAAGTTTATATTTTAATTAAACTTTATAATATAAATTGAATTTTGGATATGATTCAAAATTAATTTATGAGAGAATTAAATATTTGAAGGAGTTCAAATACTAAATTAATTTGAATTGCATTCATATTAAAACTATAGATTAAGATTAATGCGTATTAAACACACATTAAAATTATAGGTTATGAGAGAAGTACAATTGAATATGATTTATATGTAGGTTAAATTAAATAGGTGATATTTAATTCGATAATTAATTAATTGTAAGATTAAATAATTTTTAATTTAATTAATTGAATTAAAACTATAGGTTATGTGAGAGATGTTTCATTTAAATATGATTTAAATGAAATCATTAATTAAATTAGATTTAATTAATTATTAATTATTTTAAATTAATTATTTATTTCATTTTAAAATCAATTAATAACTTCCACATAGGGGAGTTATTAGAAATGTGGGATAGCTCCCACGTTTCATCTTTCTCCATTGGTTGATAGGTTTTATAGGAGATTATTCTCTTAACAAAAGGGTTTTGCGGAATAATAAAATCTCTTTTTATTTTCCTCAATTTTAAGATTGGTTCCCAAAAACCAATACCAAAATTCTCAAAGAATAGAGAGGTTTTGAATAGGTGGGTTGAATTGCATTCTGAATGTCGTTTGCGAATGAATGTTTACGATAAGTTTTGGCCTTAGATTTACATGTTTGATTTGATCAATTTGTAAAGGCCACTGCATTTTTTGGCATTTTATCATACTAGTCGAATCTATTATAAGTCCATGTCTAGAATTAGCACTACTTGTGGTGAAGATCGAGACCATTTTTTGCCAAAATAGTCAAATCTTTGCATTGTGCACAGTTCAGCTATGGTTCAGGGCGATCCAATTCAGTTTAGCTGGTTCAAGCTTTTATGTGAAGGAACACTTGAAGGTCTTTAAGCAGAAACATGGGATCGGACCCAAACCCAAAATTTATAGAACATTAATTTTACAGAAAAAACATATAGATTATGCATTTAAAAGATAATTGCAGCATGCTTTAAAAAAAATATTACAGAATAGAAAATGGATTTAAGAAACCTTACCCTTGAAGAACCTTTCTTCACGAGATTCCTTCTCTGAATCTTGTCACATACAATCTCGAAACCTCTAACTGTCAATGACGATTCCGCCACGAATGTTACCACTATATTCTCTGGGTGAGAATCTAGCAGTTTTGTGGCCTCTGGCTACGGAATTGTAGGAAATTTTCAGGTAAAGATTCAAAAATAAAGCAACCTGATTGGCTTCATTGATGATGGACTCATTCATCTCGACCGTATTGAAGTGGACCATCATGTTGAGAACATGTTCTCGAACAAATGCCCTTTTAAGATGTGTTTGAGAGTGGCATGTCTGAGTTGTGCAGACGGTTATCTGAACATTCCTTTCAAGGATTCCATAATCTCATGAGCCATGAGTATGGGCTAATGCTTCTTGGCCAAGACTTCGGAAAAGCTTGCCAAGATATATGCTCGGACCTTATTGTTTACCCATGTCCATTGCTCGTACGCTTCTCGAACATTTCGAGCAACATTGAGAGCTAGAATGAGAAGACAATCCTCCATAAGGATAAACGCAGGTCATCGATGATAAGGATTGTGTTGATTGTGTTTTTCCCTGAAGTGTAGTTTTTGCCCTTTAGTTTATCAGCGACGAGTAAATTTAGGGTTGCGGAAGTCATATTCAAGTAAGTCTGCTAAAACCATATAAATTATTTATAGTTAGTCTAAATTGTAGTTAGTCTAAATTGTATTAAACCATCAAGACAACCAATTAATTTTTTAGCAAAATAGTCTAATATACCTCAAGTGACATCTATTTTTCAATGATGTTTCAGTGAGGTAGGACAAAAGTCACCGTAGGGTGATCAGGTGCCCCTTCACTAAAATGAGACAATCTCAACTAATAGACATAATAGCTCCTTGTTATGTCATTATTAGTCACCATTTTTCTATCCAGAATTTGTTAAACTTTAACAATTGTTGTAAGTGTAAACCCTCATTTTACGTCCTAAAGTTTCACCCTAATGAGCCAATCGTAGGGAAAAACTGATTGGGATATGAAACTAAAGTAACCTCATCCATTGTTGGAGTTTGAATAAAGAGACATACAAAAATTCCATTCTATAATAGGGGGACGCTCAAGGTGCCACGAGGCCATTGTTGACTCACTTTTGGATAGGTAAGGATGTATGATGTTCTATGCTCATGATGATGCGATACTACTTCTGAATATGCGTTAATTATGGATGTTTATGTAGTATGTCACAAGTTTCCTTACGATGGAACCAAGTGTAATTCCACTGCAAGTTTCTCGGTGTGATCTGAGGTCGAACACGGGGACTGGTTTAGGTTATTGTGGTACGTTCATGATATATGCGACCAGGTTTTCAATCTTTAAAAGTATGTGTGTACAGGTATATAAATTGCAATAAAATAAAGTAAAGCAGTAAAGATACGATAATAAAATAAAAATATAGTAAACCTAAGCTAGATGATACAAGATACAGGCTTCATGTATGAGATGTTGGGGTCAAGGCTGGCTGTGAAAGTTGTGCAAAGACGTGGGATGCGGCGACAAGTCTGATGAATAGAATAGAAAGAGAAAGACAAATAATATAAACAATGCAAGTTCTTAATCGCATTAAAGCTACAAATACTATTCCGTTCTTCTCTTGGCGTACACCTCTAGGTAATCGTCTGCGCTCCCACATGTCTGTGGTGAAACAGAGACTAACGTAATGAATGCAAGGTTGCTTCCATGTCTGGAAGTACTACTCGCTTTAGTTAACGCATTCTTCTAACCCTCTCTGGATAGATCATAATAGAATCTTCACTTCTGCTCTCACAGGTAAAGATGTCGTCTAGCATGCCTTAGCTAAACGCATTTTATATCTTTAACATAAATTAAGTACTTGGTTAATTCATATTGCTTATCAGGGAATTAAGAAAACATCATGAAGAAAGTGATTGACGGGTGAACGGAAATAGAGAGAAAATGGTAAATGGAAGCTATCGAAACATTTAATATCTCTATTAAGCGTTTGATACATGGTGTGTGAATGAAGAGATAAAGAACAATGAAGTACAACAATGAAAGAGATAGACAGAAACAAACAAGTGCCAATGTCTTGGCACTGATTCGATGAAGATCCGCTTGCTAGATAGGATGGTTTTGATGGCAGGAAGAGCTTCCCTCTCAGGCTTGCTCCACCGGTAGCAAGGATCTTTGCACAGAGCTTTCAATCAGGTGTTTGGCAGATTAGATCTGAGATTCACCTCTCAGCTTTATCTCGTCTTCTTCCCAGATTCGTTTGCTCATCCTTTTCTCTCAACAATTTTGCAGCACTTACCCCGTATCCAGTAGCATATTTTTTTCTCTCAAATCAATGGGGTATTTATAGGTGCAGATCTTTGACTCTCTCCTTGTGGTCCCCTCTTGATTGTTATGGTAATTCCGAAGTTGGAGGGATATTATTCCTTCTGTTATGCAATCAGACCGTTAATTCTGCACAACCCTTAGTTGTACACGTGTCTCAATCCTCCGTTTTTTCGTTGCTCAGCTGCATCTTCCGATCATGGGTTCGCATGTGGTGTTTTTTTTATTACCGCATGCAGTTGAAACACAGCTCTGGATCAACTGTCGCATTGCGCCATCATTGCGGTAATCGTCTCTACATTGTTGATTGATGGGCGCATTGTGACAAAGATGCGTTGATTAGTTTCTGATGAGCCTTTAGCACAAGCGTTGACTTGGTCTCCTGCAAAACAGAGTAAAATTCGACTTGTCTTCCATCTTTATGGTGTTAGTGGGTGTAATTGCGATCATTAATAATTATTGTAATACTAGGCTAATTTTCATACAATCGGCACATATTTGCTAACTTTTGGCCGCAATATCTAGATAAGGTGGCATAAATAACTTGTATTTCTACAAGTTATCAGCCATGCACGAAACTTTACATCAAACTAATGAGAGAGACCAAGGAATATGTTGTGACACATCTTGCTCCCACTTACTATAAACACTCTCTCCATTCACCTTGATAACGACTTATACAAATGTCATACGTAGGGGGACACTCAAGGTGCCTCAAGACTGAGTATCTCACATTGTGAACTTTAAGGGAAGAACGTGAAGAGAATAAAATGAAGTACATATACCCCATTTTCCTCCCACTGAATGTTTTACCTAGGGTTAATTAACTTAGGAAAATCCAACTACTGATTTTGACAAAGTGAAAGTTTAATTTACTCAAAAACAATACTTGCCTTTGGAAAGTTAAACAATTTTGATTAAGATCTGTTAAACTCTTTAACAAACTTTAAACAAACTTCCATGCATATAACAAATCTAGCTAATTTACCTTTCCAGGTAAGTTCCTAGGTAAGGGTGTTATGTTTCTATCAACTTAAATACCCTAGCCTAGAAAGAACTAGCCTAGACAAAAGGTTCCTTTTAGATACATTTGTTACGTAGTTAATCTTTTATTAAGAATAAATTTAATCCTATTAAATCAATTAAAAGATTAAACATATAATTCTAATCTCATTAGAAATGTGATCTTAAGTTTATTTGACTCATGTTTTAAAACACTTTTAAAAGATGATTTTAACCTAAGGTTTGTATGCAACTCTGAATTATTGAGTTTAATTTCTAATTTCATTTTTGTTATAACAATTATAAGTAAATGAAATAAATTAAAACCCTACATTGCAAGTAAAGTGTACTTCAGTAATTTTATAAAAATTATAAATTAACCTAAAGTGGTGACATGCTTCATGCAATTTCATTTCATTACTAACATACATAACAATTATATACTAAAGTAATGAAATTATTAATAACACACTTTAAACATACATTCATACTATATATTATAACTATTATAATATAAATGATGCATGTATATGTTATTAATGCCTGCATGCGCAAATTATAACATTTATACTATATGATGCATGAGCATGCTATAAAATAAAACATGCATCTAAACATATATTATAACATTATAATATAAATGATGCATGAAATTAAACGCATAACCTATAGTGAGATTTTTATACTATATGGAATACAATATGACATATAATAATAAAATAATAATACATTACATGCATAATTTAAAGCCAATTAATGGATCGAGATTGGACACCTAATAAAAATACAAAATAAGAGTCAGTCGGTTCAAAACAAGTGAATCAGGTCTTGAATCACTCGACCTGAACTGCCCATCAAAGATCGCCCAAAACCAATGCATAGCAACGATGGCACAGAGTTATCACATAGCAACGGTCGCATAACACTACACCTAACAATAATCGTATAGTGTTATCGCATAACAACAATTTCACAAAGCTATCGCATAACAACGATCGCACAACACCATGCCTAGCAATGATCATATAATGCTATCGCATACCAACAATCACATAGAGCTATCACACAACCACAATCGCATAGTGCTATCATATAGCCGCTCACACCAAGTGCCATCGCGTAGTAGGCATCACCAAGCAATGATCGAATGAACTTTCTTATTCTTCCAAATTGGACTTCTCTTTCTCCAGAAAACATACTCCGAACAACACGAGCGACTCAAAACTCTAAATACAGACTCAGTCGCATTTAAACGCCTACAAGACATGGGCCCTTACAAATAAATTTGTAAATTGAATGTGATAAATATAAATAGTCCAATTCCGAAAACATCCAATAATCGTAAAAAAAATACATTCCATAGATAATCCATCACATGAATTACAAAATGAAAAATCCCTTTAGAACACTGTAAAATTAATATGAAATTTTTGGAAAATTTTTTGCCAGAAACTTGGCTCTGATAACCATTGAAGGTTCTTGAGTGGAAGCATGGGATCGAACCCAAACCCAAAATTTATAGAACATAAATTTTACAACAAAAACATACAAATTATACATTTAAAAGATAACTGCAAAATGCTTAAGATTATAGAATAGAGAATGGGTTTAAGAAACCTTACCCTTGAAGAATCCTTCTTCACGAGATTCCTTCTTCAAATCTTGTGATGTATAATCTTGAACCCTCTAACTATCAATGAAGACACAACCATAAATGTTACCTCTCAATTCTCTGGTTGAGAATCCAGGAGTTTTATGGGTTTTGGTTATTTTGGAAGAGATGGATTTTGAGAGAGATGAGAGGAAGCGATGGGAATCCAATTGTCAGAACACTTTTCTTTGGATGTATATCACCTCTTGTTAAATCACACCAGGAAGAAGAAGAAGTTCTTCTCTTCTACCCCACTAGCACGTTTTAGAGAGAAAAGAGGGGAAGAGAGTTACAACTCCCTCCGAAAATGATTTTTAAAATAAATAAATTTAATTTAATTTAATTTCATAAATCAATTTAATATATATTTATATGATAACTACCTTATCGTATAATATATATATATATATATTAAACTATATGATATATGAAATATACCACATAGTCTATAGTTTCTATTTTCTCATCAATGACATTTAATATAAATCTTTTTTATATTAAATTCAATTATATGAATCAAATTAATATAATAAATATTTCAATCATATTCAAATATTTATTTCATCTCAAATAAACTTTATATTATAATGTGTCAAAATACATTATAGTAATTATATCATATATATTTAGATTAAATTAATTATATCGCATATAATTAATTCCCTCAATTAATTTGAACAATTCAAATTAATGCAAAAATTTATTCTCATTAGTTCCTGTTGAGTTACAGAGGGGACCTCATGGACCTGTAGCTTGAAGCTCCAACGGTACGTGAATAATTAATTAAACTCCTTTACTTAAATTATTCACCATCCGTTAATTGTCAGGCACTCAACTAAAGATCGACAGTTGCACTCTTCGTACTACAGATATATTTCTATGTCCATTGGATATAACCAATCAACAGTACAATGACCCTTCCCAAATTGCTTGTGAAACCCGGATTTCCATTTTTCCTACTTAAGCAGGTGATTAAAAGATTAACTAAGTAAAAGTTAAATCCTATGTTGAAGTGAAGGAAAATTTCTAGGTGTTGAATAGATTTTCCTTGAGTAGTTTTGAGTTAAGCTTAAATTAATGAAAAATTGACTAAGTGTTAGACTAGGCATTGGCATGCATTGGCCATAAGATCTTGGAAAGATTACTTGGACAAAAGGAGAATTTAAAGTGGGAGTAACGAAAGCCTTGGAGGTTAGACCAACGCATTAGGCTGGATGGATGCATTGGATGCGTTGGACGCGTTGGATGCATTGGATGCATTGGATGCGTTGGATGTGTTGGATGTGTTGGATGCGTTGGATGTGTTGGACGCGTTAGATGCGTTGGATGTGTTGGACGCGTTTGATGCGTTTGATGCGTTGGATGATGGATGCTTGGATGTGTTGGACGCGTTGGACGCGTTGGATGCGGCAGTGCAATACTATGCGTTGATGCTAAGCCAATGTGTTGGATTCGTGCGACCTTGCGATGCATTAGAGGTTGGTGATGGCTTACACGAGGAATGTGTTGGACATAGGCCATGCGATAGACTAGGTTGGACGCATGGTGTTGGCTCTTGCGATGGCTAAGTTTGATTATGATGGTTAAGTTGGGTTGCTAGGCGTTGAGTAATGGACTATGCTTGAACAACCAAGAGTTAGACACATATAAAGGACGAGATCACATAGAAAACGTCATCAAACCATGTGTCTTCTTGGGAGGAAGCCCTAAGCCTTAAGAATTTGAGGTGGTTGCATCAGATTGGAAGCTTATGCATTGGTGAAAGGAGAAGATGACACTTTGGATTGTGCTGATGCAAGATTGCGTTGATGGTGTAAGGAAGAGACACTTGGTCATGCAGCCAAGTAGGAGGTGTCGTGTCACACCCCGCCCCAGACCACCCTTTTAGCCTAGGAAAGGGCGTGACTGCAGCAGTTATCAACCCTTTGGTTGACACTTACTGCCTAATAACTCTNCGTCTCTACATTGTTGATTGATGGGCGCATTGTGACAAAGATGCGTTGATTAGTTTCTGATGAGCCTTTAGCACAAGCGGTGACTTGGTCTCCTGTAAAACAGAGTAAAATTCGACTTGTCTTCCATCTTTATGGTGTTAGTGGGTGTAATTGCGATCATTTATAATTATTGTAATACTAGGCTAATTTTCATACAATCGACACATATTTGCTAACTTTTGGCCGCAATATCTAGATAAGGTGGCATAAATAACTTATATTTCTACAAGTTATCATACCCCCAAATTTAGATATATGCTTGTCCTCAAGTATATCTTCTACTAAGGCAATCATGCTAAATTCCTATCCTCTATTTTTGTGACGATTGGTTGCTCTGAATGCTGCACTTAGGCACATTACTTGACATCGCAATTTCGTTCTATCCTTGCTAATTCTTAGCAAGCCTTACTTTATTCTTCTATATGACAAAATTCTCCTCAAAGATGTTTTTCTAGTTTTCAAAATAGAATGTTTATCTCTTATTTGTCAAAACAACTCGATGTATCTATCTACGATGAATTGCGTCATTTCTTTATTTAGAGACTGTTGGTCATTGTTACACTCTTCGTTTTGGCTTATCCCCGCGGGTGTCATGCGGACATCCAACTACGGTTGTGTGCCAATTTCAACTTCAATTCACGAGGATTAGAAGAGTCGTCTCTTACATTTTTTTTATTATATAAATATATATATATTATTTTTTTAATTTTTTTTTATACTGCGTTGATCCTGGAAACCCATCTTTGTTTTGACTTGCTTCTACGGGTGTCATACGAACATCAAACTAAGAGCAGGCTCTTTTCAAAACTAAACTCTTATCAGGTTGGGAATATTTTTAAGGGTTTTCCCTTGCGCTGACATTGGAGTTTTTTTTTTTAATGAAAATGGACACATTTTCTTAACTACAACATAATCTTGATCTCATCTGCTCAGACCTTCCTCACCCCCAAATTTAAAGATGAGCAAGGTTCTCATTGCGTTGTTTGGACAGACTAGACAAACACTTAGAAGAAAATTTCAAAAAGAAGGAGCAGAACATTGAAAGATAAAAGATAAAGTACTGCTAAACTAAGTATTAGCTAAGTGTTAGTCAGAATTTACTAAGTATGAGAAATGTTTCTAAGTGGAAACATATATTACATCATCAGAACGCAATGAAGATCATAAAAATAAGAGATTAAGAACATTACAAAAATTGACAAAGGAAAATAATGAAAAAAGCACTAGCAAAAAGTGGAGTGAATATATACTCTGATTGTATTGACTATTAACAAGTATACAAATAAATTACAAATGAACGCATTACAAAATTTTCTATTGCCTGTACAAGAGTCAAAGAATTTTGATTACTTTACAAATTTTATTTAGAAGGGTGCATGATTCAGAATTCACACCATACTTCCAATAAACGCAGATAATTTTTTCCATCCCCGCAACACACCCCTTAACTAACGCATTTCAGGAGGATATCTCAACATAGTGCATTTGGCTAAGGACGGGCAAAGGACACATATGAGCGCAACACACCCCTCAACGCAATGCATTTGGGTGTACTAGATACACAGTCACTTACTTATTACACCCACCCTCTCATAGTTTACTTTCCTATCCTCTTAATTCATCAAAACGCTAGTCGAAAAGATCTTGCGGTGATTTATCCACTCATTCACAACAATTATATGACCAGTGCTACTAAATTTAAGATAAGGAGAAACATGCAAAATTAAATTGGAATGAAATATAAAAATATTAAAGACTGATTCTACTAGACAGTAATTGACGGAATTTAGAAAACGGTAAAAGAAAGCTATAAAGAAAGCGAGTAAACATAGATAGGAAGGTCGATTGAACGAAGTTCTTAGAGTTACCGCAATCGCTTTCCCTGCAAGCAGTTTAATTCTGCTTGCCCAAGTCAATGGTGTCCATGCGTCGATTGAAGTCGCCTCCATAGTAAAGCTTAATCCGTTGACCATTGAATTGAATGCGCTGTTTCCATCTAAAGTTGTTAGTTCCACTGCGCCGTGAAGAAATATTGTCTTGATTCGGAATGGCCCAGACTAGCGAGACTTCAACTTTCCTGGAAACAATCGCAAACACGCGTTGAATAATAATACCTGCTGACCTTTGGTGAATGTCCGATCGTGTATGCGGTCATCATGCCATTTCTTTGTCTTCTCCTTGTATATCTTAGCATTTTCATAGGCATCCCTTCGCCATTCGACCAACTGATTCAATTGCAGCTTCTAGACTTTCCTCGCACTGGCTAAATATAACTTTAGCTTTTTACATGCCCACATCGCCTTATGTTCTAACTCAAGTGGCAGATGACAAGCTTTTCCGAAGACCAGGGCGTACGAGATATGCCAATTGTTGTTTTGTAGGCAGTCCTGTAAGCCCATAGTGCTTCATCAAGCCTTGGTGACCAATCCCTCCTGGCAGTATTAACTACCTTTTCCAAGATGGTTTTGATTTCTCTGTTAGAAATCTCTGCCTGCCCATTAGTTTGTGGGTGATACGCGGTTGCAACTCGATGGCTGACATTGAATTTAGTCAATAGGTTGGCAATTATGTGGTTGATAAAGTGAGAGCCCTCATCGCTGATTAAGGCCCGAGGTGTCCCATATCGAGCAAAAATATTCTTCTTTAGAAAATTTGCCACAGTGGCCGCATCATTCTTGGCACATGCGATGGCCTCAACCATTTCGATACGTAATCAACTTCAACCAGAATATATTGATGACCTTCTGATGGTAGAAACGGGCCCATGAAGTCAATTCCCCAAACATCAAATAATTCAACTTCTAAGATTGACGTCAATGGAGTTTCATTTCTTTTAGACATATTCCTCGTCCTTTGACACCTGTCGCATTGCACAAAATGGGCATGGGCATCCTTAAACAGTGTTGACCAAAATAGCTGCACTGCAAGACTTTTGCTACCATCTTTTGCCCCCCAAAATGTCCTTCAAATAGAGACTCATGACAGATCTCTAAAATGTGCTTTGCTTTATGCTCAGGAACACATCGCCGTATTATATGATTAGGTCCTTGTCGATATAGGAAGGGATCGTCCCAGAAATAAAATTTGGCATCATGTCTTAGCTTCTTCTTCTGCTGGTATGTATAATCATCCGGTAGTTGACTATAAAATATGAAGTTTACTATGTTCGCATACCAAAGAACATTAATGTCTACTGCCATCAGCAGCTCATCGGGGAATCTTTCTTCAATATCTTTTTCTGTCCCTTGAACCTCGCAATTTTCCAATCTTGACAAATGATATACGTCTTGGTTCTCGGTACCCTTCCGGTCTTTGACTTCTAGGTCGAACTCTTGTAAGAGCAACACCCACCGTATCAACCTTGGTTTTGCATCCTTCTTCGTCATTAGATATTTAATTGTAGAGTAATCCGTATACACCACCACATTTGTTCCAATTAAGTACTGTCGAAACTTCTCCAGTGCAAATACCACTGCGAGCATTTCTTTTTTTTGTGTGGTCGTATAGTTCTCTTGCACGTCGTTCAATGTTTTTCTTGCATAATAAATAAGATGCAACACCTTATCCTTGCGCTGACTCAAAACTGTGCCCATAGAATATCCGCTGGCATCGCACGTTAGGGCGAATGGTTGCGTCCAATCGAGCGCAATCAAAATGGGTGCGGAGATGAGTGCATCTTTCAATGTATTAAATGCTTTGGTGCAGGCATCATCAAAATTATATTCGCGGTCAGCTTCAAGAAGTGCACTTAGGGGTCTTGCGATCTGGGAAAGGTTAGGAATAAATCTTCTATAAAACCCCACGTGTCCCAGAAAGCTCCTAAGTGTTTTTACGTTCAAAGGTGGGAGTAATTTGGAAATTGCATCGATTTTTGCCTAATCAACTTCCAATCCTGCCTTGGAGATTTTGTGACCCAGAACTATTCCTTCTTCCACCATAAAGTGGCATTTTTCCCAGTTCAAAACAAGATTTGTTGCCATGCATCTCTTCAAAACTTTTTTAAGGTTAGACAAACAGGAGTCATAATTACTGCCGAAGACTTAGAAATTATCCATGAATACCTCGACTGACTCCTCCATGTAATATGAGAATATTGCCATCATAAGTGCCTGGTGCATTACAGAGTCCAAATGGCCTGTGTCAGAATGCGAACATACCAAATGGACACGTGAAGGTTGTCTTATCTTGGTCCTCTGGCATAATTGCTATTTGGTTATACCCTGAATAGCCATCAAGAAAGTAGAAAAATTCATTCCCCGCAAGTCTGTCTAACATCTTATCAATGAACGAGAGTGGAAAGTAGTATTTTTTAGTGGCCAAATTAAGCTTGTGATAATCCATGCAGATTTTCCACCCCGTAGTTGTCCTTGTGTGAACCAATTCATTCTTTTCATTAGTGATGTCTGTCATCCCCCCTTTCTTCGGAACACATTGCACTGGGCTCACCCAACTGCTAACAGATATCGGGTAAATGACACCGGCGTCCAGCCACTTTACTATCTCTTTCTTTACATCCTCCTTCATGGCAGTGTTCAAGCGGCGTTGACATTCTACCGTTCCATTCTTTCCTTCTCCCAGACGGATCTTGTGCATACAATACGAGGGACTGATTCCTCGAATGTCAGCCAAGGTCCATCCTAAGGCTTTTGCATTATTTCTTAGGATCCGTAGGAGAGCATCTTCTTTCTCCTTACTCAATGATGCAGAAATGATAACTGGTAACGTGTCGTTACTTTCTAAGTAAGTATACTTCAGGTGCACTGGCAATGACTTTAACTCTAACACGGGTGGCTCTTCTAAAGATGGCTTAATGTGCTGCGATTTTCGTTCAGATAACTTGAGCGGTTCAAAATTCAATTCAGTATGAATTGCGGTGCAGTCCTCCTCCTCCATGTCCTTCAGGGGTTTGTGCCACTATTTTCCTCGCAGCTCTTCGATATATTGGTAGTTCTCTATATCTCCCAGGTACTTCAATGCATTGAGTACGTTGAATTCTACCTCTTGATCGTCAACCCGTATGGTCCACTCTACTTTCTGCACATCGATTAACGCTCGCCCTGTGGCAAGAAATAGACGTCCCAGAATGATAGGAATTTCTCTATCGGCCTCATAATCCAATATAACAAAGTCTGCTAGGAAGATAAACTTGTCTACTTGCACGAGAACATCTTCTATCTTGCTCTCCGGAAGCTTTATTGATCTATCGGCTAGCTGTATTGTGATCACGGTTGGCCTTGCTTCGCCAATGTCCAGCTTCTTAAAAATTAACAAGGGCATCAAATTTATGCTTGCCCTAAATCACACAGCGCGTTTCCCACCATCTTCCCTCCTATGGTGCAGGGCAATGAAAAAGTTCCAGGGTCCTTCATTTTAGTAGGGAGAGTATTTTGAAATAGAGCGCTACACTCATATGTTAGTGCAACTGTTTCATTTTCCTCGATCTTTCTCTTGTTGGCGAGAATATCCTTGAGAAATTTCACATAACTCGACATCTGCTCTAATGCTTCTATCAGGGGAATATTAATGTGTAGCTATCGGAGAACATCCAGAAACCTCTGAAACTGCTTGCTGTCATCTTTCTTTTTTAGCCTGGACAGGAAACGTGGAGGATCCAGCCGTGTTTCTTGTTCACTTTTCTGTTGGGTGAGGTTCTGTACTTGTTGTGTGTCATTGGCTAGAGGTTGCGTTGATTGAGAATTCATATCTTGAGGAGCTTCATCTTTGGTAGATGGTCTTACTTTTGAACTGGTGTTGCTTCCGTTATTAAGTAACTGGTCATCATCGATAGTCAAATTTACTAGTACTTTTGTTACCGCACGTGGTACTTTTGGCATAATAGGGGCTGTCGTTCTGCCACTCCTCAATGTCACCGCATGACATTGTTCTTTTCCTCTTGGCCCCGGCACTCCTAAGTTTCCATGCTGTGTACCAGGCACTTTCTTCTTTTATTCCCTCACAAGCTAATCTATCTGATCTTCTAATTCTTTAAGAGAGTTAGCTTGTGCTTGTCTCATTGCCTCGCTCTTTTCAATGTAATGTTTTAATGATGTCTCCAGAGACGAGCTACTGTAAGAGGTATCATATGCGAACAGTTAGTCACAGGGTGGCATACCTTGGGAATTACTTGGGCTGCAATCCGGATTAGTGAAGACTGAAGTGTTGCCTCGATCCTCTTGATAGCTGAATTTATAGAAACTATGGCCCTCCTGATTGAGATTCTCATCAAGACCAAAAAGTGGGTGACCCCACCAACCAGGGTTATGGTTGTTGCCCAATGATTCANCTCCTGATTGAGATTCTCATCAAGACCAAAAAGTGGGTGACCCCACCAACCAGGGTTATGGTTGTTGCCCAATGATTCATCATAAATAGCATATAGGGTTGTTGATTCCATGGGCAGACATCACCGGATATACCTCTCCCCATTGAGTGCACTCCAATGTGGTCCCATGAGTCACCGTATTAACCTGTGTTGTTCTATGAGAGAGAGTTCTCTGCTGATTAGCCACCGTCTGGAGGAGCAAGGTCATTGTGGTCATTTGTTCGACCAATGCGCTCATTGTGTCCGTTGGCACATTGGCCCTTTCTACTCTTTCTTGCTCTGACCTCTTATCTCAAGCCCGATATTAATCCATTAGTCAGAATGTCGCGAGATGCGATCCAATATGTTCTTCACTTCCGTATATGACTTATTTATTAATCCTCCTTCTGCGGAGGCATCGGCAACTGCTTGCGTTGATTGGTCGAGGCCATTGTAAAAGGTTTCCATCAAAATACTGTCAGGAATCTCGATATACGGACAGTTCTCGCCTGCTCAAGGTTTCATAACCCTTTGGTTTGAAATTCAAAACCTTCTTCCACCTCCTTGCATTGACAGACGAAGGGAAGAATCTGTTCATGAACCTATCAATAAACTACTCCCATCCATTAATTTTATCTGGCTCTAATGCTTGCGCCCACCTCTTTGCTTCATCCGACAATGTATATGGGAATAGGTATAGTTTATGACTTTCTTGAGTTACATTAGGCATGGAGAATGTGCTACACATGTCTACAAAATTTGTCAAATGAGCGTGTGGGTATTCTCCTTGTAATCAGGTGCCCCTTCACTAAAATGAGACAATCTCAACTAATAGATATAATAGCTCCTTGTTATGTCATTATTAGTCACCATTTTTCTATCCAGAATTTGTTAAACTTTAACAATTGTTGTAAGTGTAACCCCTCATTTTAGGTCCTAAAGTTTCACCCTAATGAGCCAATCGTAGGGAAAAACTAATTGGGACATGAAACTAATGTAACCTCATCCATTGTTGGAGTTTGAATAAAGAGACGTACAAAAATTCCATTCTATAATAGGGGGACACTCAAGGTGCCACGAGGCCATTGTTGACTCACTTTTGGATAGGTAAGGATGTATGATGTTCTATGCACACGATGATGCGATACTACTTCTGAATATGCGTTAATTATGGATGTTTATGTAGTATGTCACAAGTTTCCTTACGATGGAACCAAGTGTAATTCCACTGCAAGTTTCTCGGTGTGATCTGAGGTCGAACACGGGGACTGGTTTAGGTTATTGTGGTACGTTCATGATATATGCGACCAGGTTTTCAATCTTTAAAAGTATGTGTGTACAGGTATATAAATTGCAATAAAATAAAGTAAAGCAGTAAAGATGCGATAATAAAATAAAAATATAGTAAACCTAAGCTAGATGATACAAGATACTGGTTTCATGTATGAGATGCTGGGGTCAAGGCTGGTTATGAAAGTTGTGTAAAGACGTGGGATGCAGCGGAAAGTCTGATGAATAGAATAGAAATAGAAAGACAAATAATATAAACAATGCAAGTTCTTAATCGCATTAAAGCTACAAATACTATTCCGTTCTTCCCTTGGCGTACACCTCTAGGTGATCGACTGCGCTCCCACATGTCTGTGGTGAAACAGAGACTAACGTAATGAACGCAAGGTTGCTTCCATGTCTGGAAGTACTAATCGCTTTAGTTAACGCATTCTTCTAACCCTCTCTCGATAGATCATAATAGAATCTTCACTTCTGCTCTCACAGGTGAAGATGTCGTCTAGCATGCCTTAGCTAAACGCATTTTATATCTTTAACATAAATTAAGTACTTGGTTAATTCATATTGCTTATTAGGGAATTAAGTGATTGACGAGTGAACGAAAATAGACAGAAAATGGTAAATGGAAGCTATCGAAACATTTAATATCTCTATTAAGTGTTTGATACATGGTGTGTGAATGAAGAGATAAAGAACAGTGAATTACAACGATGAAAGAGATAGACAGAAACAAACAAGTGCCAAAGTCTTGGCACTGATTCGATGAAGATTCATTTGCCGGATAGGATGGTTTTGATCAGGAAGAGCTTCCCTCTTAGGCTTGTTGCACCGGTAGCAGGGATCTTTGCATAGAGCTTTCAATCGGGTGTTTGGCAGATTAGATCTGAGATTCACCTCTTGACCTTATCTCGTCTTCTTCCCGGATTTCGTCTCTTAAGCACTCAACTCAGCCTTTTCTCTCAACAATTTTGCACCACTTACCCCGTATCCAGTAGCATATTTTTTTCTCTGAAATCAATGGGTTATTTATAGATGCAGATCTTTGACTTGAACCTTGTTGTCCCCACTTGATCGTTATGGTAATTTCGAAGATGGAGGGATATTATTCCTTCTGTTATGCAATCAGATCGTCAATTCTGCACAACCGTTAGTTGTACACGTGTCTCAATCCTCCGCTTTTGCATTGCTCAGCTGCATCTTCCGATCATGGGTTCGCATGCGGTGTTGTTTTTATTACCGCATGTTGTTGAAACACAACTCTAGATCGACTGTTGCATTGCGCCATCATTGCGGTAATCGTCTCTACATTGTTGATTGATGGGCGCATTGTGACAAAGATGCGTTGATTAGTTTCTGATGAGCCTTTAGCACAAGCGTTGACTTGGTCTCCTGCAAAACAGAGTAAAATTCGACTTGTCTTCCATCTTTATGGTGTTAGTGGGTGTAATTGCGATCATTAATAATTATTGTAATACTAGGCTAATTTTCATACAATCGGCACATATTTGCTAACTTTTGGCCGCAATATCTAGATAAGGTGGCATAAATAACTTGTATTTCTACAAGTTATCAGCCATGCACGAAACTTTACATCAAACTAATGAGAGAGACCAAGGAATATGTTGTGACACATCTTGCTCCCACTTACTATAAACACTCTCTCCATTCACCTTGATAACGACTTATACAAATGTCATACGTAGGGGGACACTCAAGGTGCCTCAAGACTGAGTATCTCACATTGTGAACTTTAAGGGAAGAACGTGAAGAGAATAAAATGAAGTACATATACCCCATTTTCCTCCCACTGAATGTTTTACCTAGGGTTAATTAACTTAGGAAAATCCAACTACTGATTTTGACAAAGTGAAAGTTTAATTTACTCAAAAACAATACTTGCCTTTGGAAAGTTAAACAATTTTGATTAAGATCTGTTAAACTCTTTAACAAACTTTAAACAAACTTCCATGCATATAACAAATCTAGCTAATTTACCTTTCCAGGTAAGTTCCTAGGTAAGGGTGTTATGTTTCTATCAACTTAAATACCCTAGCCTAGAAAGAACTAGCCTAGACAAAAGGTTCCTTTTAGATACATTTGTTACGTAGTTAATCTTTTATTAAGAATAAATTTAATCCTATTAAATCAATTAAAAGATTAAACATATAATTCTAATCTCATTAGAAATGTGATCTTAAGTTTATTTGACTCATGTTTTAAAACACTTTTAAAAGATGATTTTAACCTAAGGTTTGTATGCAACTCTGAATTATTGAGTTTAATTTCTAATTTCATTTTTGTTATAACAATTATAAGTAAATGAAATAAATTAAAACCCTACATTGCAAGTAAAGTGTACTTCAGTAATTTTATAAAAATTATAAATTAACCTAAAGTGGTGACATGCTTCATGCAATTTCATTTCATTACTAACATACATAACAATTATATACTAAAGTAATGAAATTATTAATAACACACTTTAAACATACATTCATACTATATATTATAACTATTATAATATAAATGATGCATGTATATGTTATTAATGCCTGCATGCGCAAATTATAACATTTATACTATATGATGCATGAGCATGCTATAAAATAAAACATGCATCTAAACATATATTATAACATTATAATATAAATGATGCATGAAATTAAACGCATAACCTATAGTGAGATTTTTATACTATATGGAATACAATATGACATATAATAATAAAATAATAATACATTACATGCATAATTTAAAGCCAATTAATGGATCGAGATTGGACACCTAATAAAAATACAAAATAAGAGTCAGTCGGTTCAAAACAAGTGAATCAGGTCTTGAATCACTCGACCTGAACTGCCCATCAAAGATCGCCCAAAACCAATGCATAGCAACGATGGCACAGAGTTATCACATAGCAACGGTCGCATAACACTACACCTAACAATAATCGTATAGTGTTATCGCATAACAACAATTTCACAAAGCTATCGCATAACAACGATCGCACAACACCATGCCTAGCAATGATCATATAATGCTATCGCATACCAACAATCACATAGAGCTATCACACAACCACAATCGCATAGTGCTATCATATAGCCGCTCACACCAAGTGCCATCGCGTAGTAGGCATCACCAAGCAATGATCGAATGAACTTTCTTATTCTTCCAAATTGGACTTCTCTTTCTCCAGAAAACATACTCCGAACAACACGAGCGACTCAAAACTCTAAATACAGACTCAGTCGCATTTAAACGCCTACAAGACATGGGCCCTTACAAATAAATTTGTAAATTGAATGTGATAAATATAAATAGTCCAATTCCGAAAACATCCAATAATCGTAAAAAAAATACATTCCATAGATAATCCATCACATGAATTACAAAATGAAAAATCCCTTTAGAACACTGTAAAATTAATATGAAATTTTTGGAAAATTTTTTGCCAGAAACTTGGCTCTGATAACCATTGAAGGTTCTTGAGTGGAAGCATGGGATCGAACCCAAACCCAAAATTTATAGAACATAAATTTTACAACAAAAACATACAAATTATACATTTAAAAGATAACTGCAAAATGCTTAAGATTATAGAATAGAGAATGGGTTTAAGAAACCTTACCCTTGAAGAATCCTTCTTCACGAGATTCCTTCTTCAAATCTTGTGATGTATAATCTTGAACCCTCTAACTATCAATGAAGACACAACCATAAATGTTACCTCTCAATTCTCTGGTTGAGAATCCAGGAGTTTTATGGGTTTTGGTTATTTTGGAAGAGATGGATTTTGAGAGAGATGAGAGGAAGCGATGGGAATCCAATTGTCAGAACACTTTTCTTTGGATGTATATCACCTCTTGTTAAATCACACCAGGAAGAAGAAGAAGTTCTTCTCTTCTACCCCACTAGCACGTTTTAGAGAGAAAAGAGGGGAAGAGAGTTACAACTCCCTCCGAAAATGATTTTTAAAATAAATAAATTTAATTTAATTTAATTTCATAAATCAATTTAATATATATTTATATGATAACTACCTTATCGTATAATATATATATATATATATTAAACTATATGATATATGAAATATACCACATAGTCTATAGTTTCTATTTTCTCATCAATGACATTTAATATAAATCTTTTTTATATTAAATTCAATTATATGAATCAAATTAATATAATAAATATTTCAATCATATTCAAATATTTATTTCATCTCAAATAAACTTTATATTATAATGTGTCAAAATACATTATAGTAATTATATCATATATATTTAGATTAAATTAATTATATCGCATATAATTAATTCCCTCAATTAATTTGAACAATTCAAATTAATGCAAAAATTTATTCTCATTAGTTCCTGTTGAGTTACAGAGGGGACCTCATGGACCTGTAGCTTGAAGCTCCAACGGTACGTGAATAATTAATTAAACTCCTTTACTTAAATTATTCACCATCCGTTAATTGTCAGGCACTCAACTAAAGATCGACAGTTGCACTCTTCGTACTACAGATATATTTCTATGTCCATTGGATATAACCAATCAACAGTACAATGACCCTTCCCAAATTGCTTGTGAAACCCGGATTTCCATTTTTCCTACTTAAGCAGGTGATTAAAAGATTAACTAAGTAAAAGTTAAATCCTATGTTGAAGTGAAGGAAAATTTCTAGGTGTTGAATAGATTTTCCTTGAGTAGTTTTGAGTTAAGCTTAAATTAATGAAAAATTGACTAAGTGTTAGACTAGGCATTGGCATGCATTGGCCATAAGATCTTGGAAAGATTACTTGGACAAAAGGAGAATTTAAAGTGGGAGTAACGAAAGCCTTGGAGGTTAGACCAACGCATTAGGCTGGATGGATGCATTGGATGCGTTGGACGCGTTGGATGCATTGGATGCATTGGATGCGTTGGATGTGTTGGATGTGTTGGATGCGTTGGATGTGTTGGACGCGTTAGATGCGTTGGATGTGTTGGACGCGTTTGATGCGTTTGATGCGTTGGATGATGGATGCTTGGATGTGTTGGACGCGTTGGACGCGTTGGATGCGGCAGTGCAATACTATGCGTTGATGCTAAGCCAATGTGTTGGATTCGTGCGACCTTGCGATGCATTAGAGGTTGGTGATGGCTTACACGAGGAATGTGTTGGACATAGGCCATGCGATAGACTAGGTTGGACGCATGGTGTTGGCTCTTGCGATGGCTAAGTTTGATTATGATGGTTAAGTTGGGTTGCTAGGCGTTGAGTAATGGACTATGCTTGAACAACCAAGAGTTAGACACATATAAAGGACGAGATCACATAGAAAACGTCATCAAACCATGTGTCTTCTTGGGAGGAAGCCCTAAGCCTTAAGAATTTGAGGTGGTTGCATCAGATTGGAAGCTTATGCATTGGTGAAAGGAGAAGATGACACTTTGGATTGTGCTGATGCAAGATTGCGTTGATGGTGTAAGGAAGAGACACTTGGTCATGCAGCCAAGTAGGAGGTGTCGTGTCACACCCCGCCCCAGACCACCCTTTTAGCCTAGGAAAGGGCGTGACTGCAGCAGTTATCAACCCTTTGGTTGACACTTACTGCCTAATAACTCTTGCGGAAATAACTCTTATACCAATGAAAAAATTTAACAATCAATTGATTAAGTAGGCCCATTTTATTTTACAACAATGTATCATTTATACAATTTCAAGACTTAAATACAAATTACAACAACTATAAAACCCTCTGGAAGTGTAACTGTGGCACGTGGCAGAACTTGACTTTAGTAGTACCCTGGAACTCTTCATCTTTCGCTATCTGGGGGGGTAAAACATAAAAATTGAAAACTATGAGCTATAAAGCTCAGTGAGTGGTGCATTTAGATAAACAAATAACTTTTTCAACAGAAATATACTTTTGAGAAAGCAATACATAGTCAACAGGAACATTACCACAAGTTCATTATTATTTTTCAGCCAAACCGTTGGGCAATCCACAACTCGACCGCTGGTTAAAACAATCAACATCAGCTTGACCGCTGGTTTTCACATAATAAAAACATCCCTAGTACTTTCACACGTATACTAAGACAACAACAATTCCTGTGTAAACTTTCCCTGTACCCATTATCCCACCAATGTGCACATCGACTATTTTCCCACTAACTATGCTTAGGTAACTTGACTTTATTTCCTACCGGTCGTCACCAACTATCATTTCTCGCCGAACGAAACTGACTATATTTTCTCGCCAAGTACCCTTTTCAAGCATGCTAACTATGTATCCCGAGTACAATTTCAGTTTCCAAAACAAACATACAAGCAATATCTTAACAAACATATATCCCTGATCATGCCAATTTAACATTATCCCCTATATATATTTACCTATATATAGAAATTATATCAACAATACAACACACAATAACCACTCACATTGGTTGGTTAGGAACTTTCCTTTCCGAAATTCCTTAGGTTTCCTTGGTTTCCCTTTTGAACCCTAAATTCCAGATTCAAATATCAGCTTAGATTACTCATATTTCCAAACCTTATTTTAAGATACTTCCTTCTGAAAAAATGTTCTAAAATGTCTCAGGAAACTTACAATAAAATCTTAGCTCCCAAATCTTCGTGGTTTAGCCGAAATCTTCAAAAAATCAATTCTAGCTCAGCTTACCCGATAGCCTGACCCTTCTGTCTTTTTCTCAGCTTCCAGCCCAATTCCTTGGAGCTTCTTCTCCAGTAGCCCCACCATGAAAACTAGACTCTTTTAGCTTTCATATGGCTTTAGAATCACTCCAAACTCTACCAACGCATGGTCTTGTCCCACTTAGTCCTCACACACTTTTCTTTATGTCCTTTGAAGAGAATTTGAGTTCTCATATGAAGTCCTTGGCCCTATTTATAGGCGTTCAAGATTGCTCCATGGCCGACATGTGAAACCCAGATTTTCATTTTTCCTACCTAAGCAGGTGATTAAGGGATTAACTAAGTAAAAGTTAAATCCTATGTTGAAGTGAAGGAAAATTTCTAGGTATCGAATAGATTTTCCTTGAGGAGTTTTTAGTTAAGCTTAAATTGATGAAAAATTGACGAAGTGTTGGACTAGGCATTGCCATGCATTGGCCATAAGATCTTGGAATGATTACTTGGGCAAAGGGAGAATTTAAAGTGGGAGTGACGAATGCCTTGGAGGTTAGACAATTGCATTAGGCTGGTTGGTTGTGTTGGATGATGGATGCATTGGATGCGTTGGATGCGTTGGATGTGTTAGATGCATTGGACGCGTTCGATGCGCTGGATGCGTTGGATGATAGATGCGTTTGATGCGTTTGACGCATTGGATGCATTAGATGCATTGGACGCATTTGATGCCTTCGATGCGTTGGATGATGGATGCGTTGGATGCATTGGACGTGTTGGATGCGGCAGTGCAATACTATGCATCGATGCTAAGCCAATGTGTTGGAGTCGTGCGACCTTGCGATGCGTTGGAGGTTGGTGATGGTTTGCATAAGGGATGTGTTGAACATAGGTCATGCGATAGACTAGGTTGGATGCATGATGTTGGCTCCTGCGATGGCTAAGTTAGATTGCGATGGTTAATTTGGGTTGCTAGGCGTTGAGTAGTGGACTATGCGTTGAATATCCAAGAGTTGCACATATAAAGGATGAGATCACATAGAAAACGTCATCAAACCATGTGTCTTCTTGGGAGGAAGCCTTAAGCCTTAAGAATTTGAGGTGGTTGCATCAGATTGAAAGCTTATGCATTGGTGAAAGGAGAAGATGACACTTTGGGTCATGCTGATGCAAGATTGCGTTGATGGTGTAAGGAAGAGACATTTGGTCATGTGGCCAAGTAGAAGGTGTCGGCCATAGAACAATCTTGGACGCCTATAAATAGGGACAAGGACTTCAGATGAGAACTCAAATTCTCTTCAAAGGACATAAAGAAGAGTTTGTGAGGACTAAGTGGGAGAAGACCATGCGTTGGTAGCAAGACCATTCATTGGTCAAGAAGTTCGAAGAGGGGAGATGCTGTCGGGCAGAAAAGATAGGAAGTAGCATCAACTTGGAACAAGGAGTTCTCCCAGAATACTGGTGCATTTGGTGTGGTTTCAAAGCCATCTGAAAGCTAAAAGAGTCTAGTTTTCATGGTGGGGCTGCCGGAGAAGAAGCTCCAAGGAATCGGGCTGGAAGTGGAGAAAAAGACATAACTGTCAGGCTATCAGGTAGCTGAGCCAGTATTGATTTGTTGAAGATTCCGGCTAAACCACGAGGATTTCTGGGCTAAGATTTTATGTAAGCTTCATGAGACATTTTAGAACATTTTTTCAGAAGGAAGTATCTTAAAATAAGGTTTGGAAATATGAGTAATCTAAGCTGATATTTGAATCTGGAATTTAGGGTTCAAAAGGGAAACCAAGGAAACCTAAGGAATTTCGGAAAGGAAAGTTCCTAACCAACCAAGGTGAGTGGTTATTGTGTGTTGTATTGTTGATATAATTTCTATATATGGGTAAATATATATAGGGGATAATGTTAAATTGGAATGATCAGGGGATATATGTTTGTTAAGATATTGCTTGTATGTTTGTTTTGGAAACTGAAATTATACCTGGGATACATAGTTAGCATGCTTGAAAAGGGTACTTGGCAAGAAAATATAGTCGGCTTCGGTCGGCGGAAAATTATAGTCGGTGACGACCGACGGGAAATATAGTCAAGTTACCTAAGCATAGCTAGCGGGAAAATAGTCGATGTGCACATTGGCGGGATAATAAGGTACAGGGAAAGTTTGCACAGGAATTGTTGTTGTCTTAGTATACGTGTGAAAGTACTGGGGATGTTTTTATTATGTGATAACCAGCGGTCAAGCTGGGGTTGATTGTTTTAACCAGCGGTCGAGTTGTTGATTGCCCAGCGGTTTGGCTAGAAAATAATAATGAACTTGTGGTAATGTTCTTGTTGACTATGTATTGCTTTCCCAAAAGTATATTTATGTTGACAAAGTTATTTGTTTATCTAAAGGCACCACTCACTGGGCTTTATAGCTCATGTTTTCCAATTTTTATGTTTTACCCCCTCACAGGTAGCAAAAGGTGAGGAGTTCCGGGTGCTGCTAAGGTCAAGGTCTGCCACGTGCCACAGTTACACTTCCGGAGGCTTTTACAGTTGTTGTTGTAATTTGTAATTAAGTCTTGAAGTTGTATAAATGATACATTGTTGTAAAATAAAATGGGTCTACTTAATCAGTTGATTATTAAATTTGTTCATTGGTATCAGAGTTATTTCCGCAAGAGTTATTAGGTAGTAAGTGTCAACCAAAGGGTTGATAACTGCTGCAGTCACGCTCTTTCCTAGGCTAAGAGGGTGGTCTGGGGCGGGGTGTGACATTGCTCGTAAGTACAGTTGGGCCAAAATTACCGTTTTTCCCTTGTAGTTACATCTGACTTCTTAAGAATCAGCAATCCCACTAATTAACAATAAATCATAGTCCAACTATGACCAAACCCCTCTCAAGCCAGGAGAAGGTGTGAAATCACATTGTTCAAGCCCCAGAATCAGGCCTTAAGAGAGTAATTTATCTACCTACCCCGACTCGGGGAATGAGTGAATTCCTTCTTGTGTAGTTGTATTCCGAGCTTCTCAATTAGACGAATCCCCAAAATGGTAGGCTTGTTGAATCGGCAATCTGGTCGCTCTCACTCATACAAATCAAAGAACCGCCCTCATGGGCAAGTGTTCACAACTTACTCAGAGTTCAGGGCATGTTACTTGTGTTCATCCTAGTGAAATGTAAGTCTGTATTATGAACGACATATATAATGAGACTAAACATTTAGTGGTCTAGTCTTATACAAACTCCTTGTGGTCTAGTCTTATACAAACTCCACTTTATAGAATATTCCCGCTCACATGTCTCCACATAAATGATCAGGATCATATAATTTGTAGCACTTTACAACAATTGTAACATCTACAAAGCGAGCCATACCCAGTGTCATTAGGATAAGGTATCCAACCTTATCCATCTATTACAGACCATTTAGGTTATCACTTAAACTTGATCCACCTGTATGTCTCTATATACATGTTTAAGCTACAAGATAACCTTGAATGTTAGTTTATTGATTTGTAGTTAATGCAACTAATTTGGAAATAAAATGTCACATATTTTATTACATAAATAAAATGTTTGTACAATACAATTACAAACTATAAGACCTTAGAGATTTATGGCATCAACCCTAACAGTCTGGTCTAGTTTTGTGCTGGGTTGGCTTGGTTCGTGGTTTTGGGGTCCAATTCGAAGCAATTCGAGTTGGTTTGGGTTGGTTCAGTCTAGTTCTAGAGCGGTAGAAGCTGCTTTTAAAATTTTGCAAAACTATTGTACTTTATTGCTTTATTTTATCCTAAGGGCCAAATTACTAGTTCATTTGCTATTTAATTACTTTATGGGCGTCATTTACATAAATTCCATTATAGGTCAAGCATGTTCATCCATTTTAATATATTATAAGGGTGATAATATATGGTACTAATGCATGATATATATATGTGTATGTGAGTATATATATGTATGTATATATATATATATATATATAATTCCATGAGTTATTTAATATATTTTGATATGTTAAATATATAAAATTGGAAACTTATGATGCATGACATTATTTAAGCAAATATAAAGGGTTATATTTATTAATGTTTTGTATATGTTTGGTTGATTTTCATGAGTTGTTTAATATAAGTAATATATTAATAAAGTTGAAAATCAATTTGCATTTAGCATGACATATCCATAGTTTTATAAAATTGTTATATTAAAGTCATAAAATTTGATTGTTAATTAATTAAACCATAGAAAACATGATTATACGGCAAATAATTAATTTTGTAATATTTATAAAATTAATGTTTAGTAACCGTCAATCTATAATAAAGAGTTGCATGCAAACTTAGGATCTCAGAAAATTGGAATTAATTTTAAAATTTTTAAAATTAATGTAGACCTTAGATCACATTAATTTAATAATATTAGGATTAAGTCCTATTTTTTAATAGATTTAAAATATGACTAAATAGGACAAACATGACTTTAGGTTATTAGAGAACTCTACCAGTGAAATTCTATATAGGTTGGGGGTACATAAGTTGATAGTTTACGAAACACCTCTTACTTGGGAACTTACTTGGAACTTGAGTTGAATTAACTTTAATTTTGCTAGCATGCAATATCACTAGGTTAATTAAATGGTTTAATTAACCTATAACATCAGAGTAAAGACCATATTACAAGAGTTTTAATAGGCATAGACTTAAATAGATTCATTAGCCGAAATTTAACTAAGTATAATAAAACCCTAAAATGGTAGAACACTTTAGTGGGAGAAAAATGGTATATGAGATATATCAGTTTCTAGCTCTCACGTCTCTAAGAGTTCACACCGTGAGATCCATGCTCGACTTCATGTTGCCCTAGGCATGGCCTCCGTCAGAAAGTGTTTGTGTGGGTCAATACCAAGGTGAATAGGGAAAGTGTACATAGTAAATGGGAGAAGGATCCGTGTCAACGTATCCTATAGTCTCCTCCATTAGGTTACACCATGAGATTCCTATGATTCGCCTGCATTTCATCTTGGAGCGACCACCTCTTTGGAGGACTTAATCATAGGATTCGGAACAATGAAAACTCCAATAATGGATAGGGTTTCTTAGGTTAATCTTCAATAATTGTCTTTCCTTACGGTAGCCTGTTGAAGTGTACCTCTGGGATCTAAAAATTGTTGGGTTACACTTACAAGATTAATTAAGCTAGTTAATGAATCATTGGTAAAAAAATGGTAGCTGATATCTATACAAATCTAGGAGAGGGGTAGTTGATCATCCTTCGGTGGTTGTTGGTTTAAACCTCTGAAGTATCGTTGCCAAAACTAAACCAATAGTTTAATTAGGATTCTTTGATTACTTGTTTTAGCTGAATTGATTGGATGCTTGTATTTTGTGTAACGGGTTAAGGAATAATAACTGATACGGGAAATTTTTTGTTATTCATTTCAACATGTTTTCCACAATTATATCCTTGCTAAAGAACAAAAAACTAACAGGTGAAAACTATACAACACAGAAATCTACTTGAATACAATTCTAGTTATAGATGATCTGTGGTTTGTCTTAATGAAGGAGTGTCCTCCAATCCTTGCTCAAAATTCATCCCAAGAAATGAGGGATGCTCATGACTGTTGGACAAAGGCCAATGACAAGGCCCGAGTCTATTGATGCATTGTAAATGATAATGCAAATATGGTGTGAGTTGCGGTGATGTGTTATGCATTACACATGCAAGCTTTCCTAGTAAAACCCAAGTATAAGCCTCATTAGGTTTCTTAGTAAGTCCAGGGTCGAACACAGGGACTATTGAGTAAATATGCGACAATAAATTTGATTCCTTTGCGGTGGTGAAAACAATTAAGTTAGATGGTGTTTTGATTAAGTATATTTCCTATGCGACAGATTCGAGTAAAGAGTTGATGAAATCAAGAATTTCAATGAGTATGTGATGAACGGGTTGAGAAGGGATTTATCTAACACTTCCTAAGATTGCGTTCAAGTTATGTGATCATGCTACACACACATAACAACATGTCATCTCTCAATGCAAATGCCATAGTTCCTACTTCTAGGACGCATGCGATGTGTACGATAATGTCGATAGGCTTATGTCTAAGTCTCTATTCTTGTCTATGCGATGATGAATGATGCACACATACACAAGGTGACCGCATACTATCATATCCTATTTATAGGGTGCATGAGATGCATAATAGCAAACAGAACTTATGTCTAAGTTTCTATCTCTTGCTTATGTGGTTCTAATCTGACTCTCTCAAGCCTATATTCTAATCTGACTCTCTCAAGTCTAGATTCTTTCTTTAAACTACTCTCTCAAGTATCTCTAAAGGGTGAATGATGCAAACATAAGATAAGATAATCGCATAAAGTGTAAGCCTTAGGTCTGCTAGCCAAGTACTTCTCAACCCATTCGAAAATTTAGCTACTCATGCGAAGTATGGAGAGATTGAACATAAGTTGAAATAAGATTTCCATTGTTTATAAATCAAATGCAGAATACAAAATGACAATAGAATGTAGAGATAAGAAGCTCAGTAGCAATGTCTTGCTACCCGTGGCCTTTTACACTTTCTTTTCACTCTAACTCTGCCTAGATGAATATCCTTGCTTTCACAAGTGTCGACCTTCTCTCCTTTTGTAGCACATCCCGACAGCCTTTCGAGCTGTTCGGGAATGATTTATCGGTGTCTTCTTCTCGGCTCGTCTTCGTCTTCTACGTATAAGAATGACTATGAACAGACTAACGGCTATCTATTTTGTATATGATCTAACTTGTTAACCGTTTTTACAATGGTCGCCTTTGGTATTTATAGAACTCAAGGTGAAGCAATCTTTCTCTCCAATGATTGCAATAATGGGCGGTCATTAAATCTCCTGCTCTGATACGCCGATTAAAGTTCACCAAAAGTTGAGTGTACTTGCTACAGTGTGGCGTTAATGGCTTGCCAACTAAATTCGAATTCGACTGTCATCAGCTTTCCGTCCCATCATGATTTATTATGTTGTCACCTTGATGCGCCGTCTTTATGCAGCCAATTTCTCGCGAACGCATACAATCGCATGACTTTGCGATCGCAATCTTTCAATGCGTGCGGATGCCTAATTCCTTGGACCACGATTTAACTTGCGCCAATGCATTTTTCCTACACAAAATAAGTAAATTAAATGCTTTTATGCAATGACGCATGCGATCGCAATTTCTTCAATTTAGCACTTTTGGACATGATTTTGTATATTTATACCGTCGCAATCTCTCGTTGTTTTACTTATTTGCACTGTAATAACATGTATTTCTACCCGTTATCATCTATATCTTGGCATATTTTTCTGACGTTCTTACCAAGAAACACGAGGCCAAAATCAATGCATGTCAAATCATGGAGTCCCTCCAGGAGATGTTTAGATAGGCATCTTCTCAAACTTGGCACGAGGTCCTCAAGTTCGTTTATAATGCGCGAATGAAGGAAGGTCAATGAGAGAACATGTTCTTGACTTGATGGTCTACTTCAATGTCGCCGAAATGAATAACATAGTCATCGATGAGCAATGTCAGGTGCTTTATTCTAGAGTCTCGTCCGAAGAGTTTCCTCTAATTTTGCAGCAATGTAGTTATGAAAAAAATAGAGTACACGATAACTACCCTCCTAAATGAGTTATCGACTTATCGGTCTATTATGAAAAGTAAGGGACCGATAGAAGGAGAGGCAAATTTTTTCCATTCCGAAAAGTTCCATAAGGGTTTATTTTCTAGAACTAAGTTAGTTCCCTAATCATCTGGTTCTGAGAGGATCGAAGGGGAAAGCTCCCACTGATGGGAAAGACAGGGGCAAGGCCAAGGTGGATGGTCACTGGAAATGCAATTACCCTAAGTACTTCGCTGAGAAAAAGAAAGAAAATGAAGGTAAATATGATTTCCTGGTTCTAAAAACTTATTTAGTGGAAAATGACCATAATACCTAGATACTTTATTCGGGAGCCACTGATCATGTTTGTTCTTCTTCACAGGGAATTAGTTCCTTCCAGTAGCTCGAGGAGGGTGAAATGAAGCTCAAGGTTGGAATGGGAGACGCCATTTTAGTTCGTACAGTGGGAGTTGCAAAGTTGTCTTTTGGAAATAGATACTTGTTTTTAGAAAATTTGTATATAGTTTCTAAAATTAAAGGAACCTTGTATCTATTTTTTGCTTAATTGAACAAATGTATTCAATTTCTTTTTCTTTTAATGAAGCGTTTATTATGAAAAATGGTGTGACTATTTGTTCAGCTAAATTAGAAAACAACTTACATGTTTTAAAACCAACTGAAGAAAAAGCACTTTTAAATCATTATATGTTTAAAACTGCTAATACTCAAACAAAAAAGCAAAGAATTTCTCCATGTAACAATAATACATATCTTTGGCATTTGAGATTAGGTCACATAAATTTCGAAAGGATCAGGAGATTGATAAAAAATAGATTTCTAAGCGAGTTAGAAGATCATTCATTACCTCCATGTGAATCTTGTCTTGGAGAAAAAATGACTAAAAAACCTTTTAGTAGAAAAAGTTATAGAGCCAAAGAGCCTTTAGAGCTTATAAATTATAATCTCTATGCTACAATGAATGTAAAAGCTCAAAGAAGGTACGAATACTTCATCTCTTCCATAGATGATTATTCGAGGTATTGTTACTTATACCTAATGGAACATAAGTCTGAAGTTCTTGAAAAGTTCAAGGAGTATAAGACTGAAGTTGAAAACCTGTTAGGTAAAACGATTAAAACACTTCGATTTGATCGGGAGAAGAAGGGAGTATATGGATTTAACATTCCAAAACTATATTATATAATATAGAATCCAATCCCAACTTCCAGCACCTAGTACACCTCAGCAAAATGGTGTATCAGAAAGGAGAAATAGAACATTGCCAGACATATTTCGTTCTATGATGAGCTATGCTCAATTGCCTAGCTCATTTTAGGTGTATGCGATAGAGACTGTAGTTTAAATCTTGAATAATATTCTCTCGAAGAGTGTGTCTGAAACACCTTTTGAGTTATGGAGGGGGTGTAAACCTAGTCTGTGTTACTTTATAATTTAGGGTTGTCTTGCACATGCGTTAGTGACAAATCCAAAGAAATTGGAACCTTATTCAAGGTTATGCCAATTTGTTGGTTACCTTAGAGAAAGAGAGGTGGTTTGTTCTACGACCTTTAAGAAAACAAGGTATTTGTATCGACAAATGCTACATTCTTGGAGGAAACCACATGAGAGATCATAAACCACGGAGCAAATTAGTATTAACTGAAGATGCTGAAGAGTTAACAAGAGTTGTTGATGAAGCTAATCCTTCATCAAAAGTTAATGAAGAAGCTATCACTTCAAGTTAGTCTCATTATTTCAATCATTGAGAGTGCCTCGATGCAGTGGGGGGGGGGGGGGGGGGGCGTGGGGGGGGGGGGGGGGGGGGGGGGGGGGGGGGGGGGGGGGGGGGGGGGGGAGTGGGGGGGGGGGGTTTATATCGCACTTGATCGCTACTTTGGGTTTAACTGAAACTCAGGTTTTCATACGAGATGATGGCCATTGAAGATCCATTGTCTTATAAGTAGGCAATGAATGACGTAGATAAAGACTAATGGGTTAAAGCCATGGACCTTGAAATGGAGTCTATGTACTTCCTTGAAGCTCTTAAACCCATAGGGTTTAAGTGGATCTATAAAAAAAATAGTGAGATGTAGCTGGAAAGGTACAAACATTCAAAGCTAGACTTATAGCAAAGTGTTACTACGAAGAGGAAAGGGGTTAACTATGAGGAAACTTTTTCCCTTGTCGCTATGCTTAAGTCTATAAGAATTCTCTTATACAGAGCCACATATTATGACTATGAGATATGACAAATGGATGTCAAAACTGCTTTTCTGAATGAAAAAACTTGAGGAGAACATCTTTATGTCTCAGCCTGGGGGTTTTAGAGCCCAAGGTCAGAAGCAAAATGTTTCCAAGCTGAATCGATCCATTTATAGGTTGAAGAAGGCATTTAAATCTTGGAACATTAAATTTGATCCTATAATCAAATCTTTTGGTTTTGATTAAAACAATGATAAACCTTGTATCTATAAGAAAATTATCAACGGTAAAGTAGCTTTCTTGGTACTTTATATGGACAATATCCTACTTATTGGGAAAGATGTAGGGTACCTTATTGATGTTAAAAAATGGCTAGTAATCCAATTCCAAATGAAAGATTTGGGAGAGATGCGGTATGTTTTTGGAATCCAAATTATTAAGGATTGAAAGAATAAAACGTTGCTTCTGTCTCAAGCAACTTATATCAATGCTGACTCGATGTCCGATGCAGAACTTTAAGAAGGGTTTATTACCTTTTAGGCACAAGGTGCACTTGTCTAAGGAATAGTATAATAAGATACCTCAAAAAATTGAGGATGTGAAACGTATTCCATATGCCTCAACTGTGAACAGCTTAGTGTATCATGCTTTGCACTAGGCCAGACATTTGTTTGTAGTGGGAATAGTCAGTAGGTACCAATCCAATCCTGGGTTAGAACATTGGACTATGGTTAAGAACATCCTCAAGTATGTTAAGAGAACGAAGGACCACATGCAAATGTATGGAGTTAAGGATTTGATCCTTATGGGATACACAGACTCTGATTTACAAACTGACAAAGATTCTAGGAAATCCAAATCAGGATAAGTGTTCACCTTGAATAGAGGAGTTGTAATATGGCATACCATCAAACAAGGACGCATTGCAAACTTCACTATGAAGGTTAAATATGTAGTTGCTTGTGAAGCAACAAAGGAAGCAGTTTAACTCATGAAGTTCGTATGTGATCTGGAAGTTGTTCCAAACATGGACTTGCCTATCAGCTTATACTGTGACAATAGTGGGACAGTAGCTAACTTTAAAGAGCCTCGTAGCCACAATGAGGTAAACATATTGAGAGGAAGTATCATTGATACGGAAGATTGTGCAACGAGGAGATGTGATCGTCACAAAGATCACTTCGGAGTACAACATCGCTAATCTATTTACGAGGGCTCCCTCGGCTAAAGTATTTAAGGATCATCTAGAGTGTCTAGGTCTGTGAGACATGTACATTGCATAATCTAGGGCTAGCGGGAGATGTGTAATGAGTATATGGTTGCCCTTATTTATTGTATTTATTTACCATTCCCATTGTTCTTGATTATTGATATTATGTACATTTCACTAACTAGAGTTTTAATTCAAGTGGGTGTTTGTTGGGTTGTATGTCCTAAAACTCATAGATAAAAAATGTAAATAATTGACTTTTATCAATAAAGAGTTATCAATGTTATTTCAATATGTGTTATTGATTGTGTTGAATTCATTTTATCTTAATAATTCTAAATCCAATAAACTAATACCCTAGGCTATCTTATGAGTCTTGTATGGTTTGTGAAGATATACAGGGATCAATGTTCAAGATATAGCCTAAAGGGTCTATAGTATAAGAATAAAATTAGGTACCCTATCCTGGTAACATTATGGATACAATCACTTTGTATTTGATACAAACGCAATGATCCAATGTGTAGATGACATGCGAGTAGGGGTATCCTATCCCATGAGTTTGTATAGGACCGGACCATGAAATAATAAATGTAACTCTATTAACTAGTTAGGTTTCTACTTCAATAAGATGACCTAAAGAACTTAATCTTAGTCTTGAGTCTATTATGAACTCTTGTTCATGAGAGATTGTCCTTTGATACGTATGGGTGAAAGTAGCCAGTTTTCCAACTCAATATACCTATCATTTTCGGACAAGTCAAGTGAAGAGCTAGGAACATAATAATTCAAGATGGATTTCACTCATTCCCGACTATAGGATAAGTAGATGAGTATTCCCTTAACTGATGTCTTCGGGAGTTGAACAAAGGGCCCTACTCTTTCACTGGTCTGAGAAGGGTTTCTGTTTAATGGTTGGATCATAAACAAGTTGTTCATTAGAGGAGCACTAATACTTAAGGATAAAGAAGGAACTTAGGGGTAAAACAACAATTTTGACCCATATGGTGTTACGAACACTCGTGAAGGACTAACTTGCTTTTATTGATCTATATTCGTGGACATAGAAATATATCTATACTGAGAAGCGTGTAGCTGTGAGTCTTTAGTGAACTGTACCCACAGTTAGCGAATATTGATTAATGAAGTTAATGAGTTTAGCCTGTTAATCTCATATCGTTGAAGCTTCTGATTTGTAGATCCATGAGGTCCCCTTTCTAGCTCGTAAAGGGAATTGAGTTAATTATGTCTTGAATAGTTTTTGAAATGTTCAAATTCACTTAGGAAAATAGTATAATGTATAATGTGACATTATAATATAAAGTTTCTATTTTAATTAAACTTTATAATATAAATTTAATTTAGGATATGATCAAAAGTTAATTTATGAGGGAATTAAATATTTGAAGGAGTTCAAATATTAAATTGATAAGAATTGGATTCATATTAAAACTATAGATTAAAATTAATGCATATTAGATGTACATTAAAACTATAGGTTATGAGAGAAATACAATTGAATATAATTCACATGGCGGTTAAATTAAATATGTGATATTTAATTTGATAATTAATTAATTAAAAAATTAATTAATTTTTATAATTAAATTTTCTTTAATTAAATTAATTGAATTAAAAACTATAAGTTATATGAGAGATATTTCACTTAAATATGAATTAAATGAAATCATTAATTAAATTAGATTTAATTAATTATAATTAATTAACTTTAATTTAATTAACTGTTAATTTTTTAAAATTAATTAATTAAAATAATTATTTATTTCATTTTTTTTAAATCAAATAATAACTCCCACATAGGGGAGTTATAAAAAACGTTGGATAGCTCCCACGTTTTCTCTCTCTCTCTCCATTGATTGATATATCTACAAAAACGTAAGTTTTTCAGGAGATTATTTTCTTTATATAAGGGTTCTGTGCAATTAAAAGTTCTCTTTTTCTTTTCCCCAATTTTGAGATTGGTTCCCACAAACTAATACACAAATTCTCAGAGAATAGGGAGGTTTCTGAATTGCTAGTGTCCGTGCTTTCAATCCCAAGGAGAATTGGTCCTTTCGTCTATGTTGGAGGTTTTTATGGAGGCTACCTAAATTTACATTAGATTGTGGTTTTTAGGTCTCCCCTTTATATTTTGTAATTTTTCCAAGTGTATTGGTATTTTAATTTCTCATTTGCTTTCGAGTTAGGTCTTGATTTTTCCACTGCGTTAGCGTTTTTATTCCTATAGAACTGGACCACATATTGAGAACATGTTCTCACACCGAGCTCCCCTCATTCATATGGGCATTAAAAATAAACTTCAGAATATTGTGCTTGAATTTTCTGGACGATTGTCGAAACATCTCTCGCAACGAGTCCATGATCTCGTGTGGAGTGACCATGTTCTCGTGTTTCTTTGCCAATACTTCAGTTAAGCTAGCTAAAATATATGCTCTGGCCTTCCAATTTGCGTTCACCCACCTCTCATATGCATCTCGAACATTTCGAGGTGTATTAGCAGGGGGCTTGGAGACATTCTTTCAACAAGAAAAATTTAAGGTCATCAATAATGAGTACAATATTAATCATGTTTTTCCAAGTAGTGTACTTACCACCAGTTAATTTATCGACACTAAGCGTATTAAGTATAGCGCTAGTCATAATGAAGATTGTTGAAACTAAATAAATTATTTATATTAGAAACATGAATAACTCCTTTAAAACCAATCAAGTTTAGCAAAATTTTAATGTACACTATGTGACATCTAGTTTTGCAATGACAGTTTAGTGAGTTAGGATGAAAGCCATCGTATGTTGGTCAATCATCCCTTCATTGAACTGAGATGCTTTAATGCCAATTGAAGGAATTGGATCCTCAGCAAAAGTGAATGATCTCCTTGTGCCAATGAATTTCATTTTGGAAAAACTCAAAACAGAGAAAAATATATTACAGAAAATAAGGACAAACATTAAAACACAACATGCTTAATAGATTGAAGGGAGAAATCAACAAACCTTTAAAGACCGTCTTCTAGTGGTTTTTCTCGCAGTTTGAATTGTCGTGAAGTTCACGAACATTTGTTTTCTTCCTCAAGTTTAACGTATAGAGAACACCACCACTTGATCTTCCTTTTTATTCTTTGGATAAGAATCAAACAAGGAAATAATTTTGAGAGAGGGCTTGAGAGTTTTGCAAAGAATCTTCTTGTTTCAAAAAATTCTTTGTATTCCTTTCTCTCCCAAGCTTAACTTTTTTTTTTTTTTCACATTATATGAGAGAGAGAGGGATGTTATGTCTCAATAACACCCCAATCATATGTATAGAATAACTCCCAAATATTATTAAATATAATTTAATGTAATTCAATTATTAATATTAATTTAATTAAAAATATATAAATCATTTTTAATATATAATTAAATAAGATTAATTAATTAACAATTAATTAATTAAAAATTTAAATATCATATATTTAATTTAGTTTGAATCATACGCAAAAAATATTCTCTCACATAACCTATAGTTTAATATGAATTTCTTTCATATTAATTTTAATCTATAGTTTTATATGAATTTTATTCATATAAATAATATTTGAATCTTATTCAAATATTCACCTCTCTCATATAATAAAATATAAGTTTAAATCTCATTCAAAATTAACTTTATATTATAATATATCCATATAAATTATATTAATTGTATCTTATACAATTAATTTTCCTATTTCATTGAACAACTCAAATTAATCCAAAATAATTTATTCTTATTTAACCTTTATGAGCTGACAAGGAGACCTCGTGGACTTACAGATTAAAAGCTCCAATGATGATTAATTAAACTCTTTAATTAAATTAATCAACATTCATTAATTGCAGGTCACTCCACTAAAGATCCACAACTGCACTGTTCGCACTGTAGATATATTTTTGTGTCCATAGATATTACCGATGAACAAAAAGTCGATTCTTCACGAATTGCTCGTAATTACTTGTGGGTCAAATTAACGTTTTACACCTATAGTTACATCTAACTCCTTAATCGCTACCAATCTCTCTAATCAATTATAAACTAATCCCTCTCGGGCCAGTGAATGGGTGAGACCTCAATGTTCAAGACTCAGAATTAGTTATAAGGAAGCAATTCATCTACTTACCTTAAGACGGGAATGAGAGAATTTCATCTTATGTAGTTGTGTTTTCATATCCCTACTCCGAAAAATCCCTAAAATGGTAGGCTTATTGAGTCGAATATGGCCACTCTCACCATATAGATCAAAAGATTGCCCTTATAGGTAGGGCTTCACAACTAACTTAGGATTAAGGTCGAGTCAATTATGGTCATCCTAATGAAATGTTAATCTCTTCAAGTAACTGTATTATAAGGATAGACTAATCATTTCTCGGTCCGATCTTATTAAAACTCTTTGTATAGTATACCCACACTGACATGTATCCACACGAATAATTAAGATCTAATCATTTATAATACTTTATTTCTATTTTAACAATTATAAAGTGGGCCCTATTTGTGACGTTACCAGGATGAGGTACCCAACTTTATCTCCATACTACAGACCATTTAATTACTTAATTAACATGATCCACTTGTATGTCAACCACATACATATTTAAGTTACATAAAATTACATTGGATCATAGTTTATTGGATTGGGTTAATGTAGTATAAAATTTAACCAAAATAATTCATTATTTTATTAAATAAATAATTTCTATTTACAATTTTACCAACTATGAGAATCCAAAAGATTTAGGACAGCAGTCTCAACACGGAGAAGATGACTCGAAAGAGAAGCTTTTACATCATCCATCGCAAAGCACAAATTCACGTCCACCTTTGATCGACGAAAGCACAAGAAGGTAGCTAGAAATCTTCATCCCTAACCTTTCATTTTTTATTTTATATTGTTCTTTCATTCGGTATTCTCTTCTATGCACAATTCTACTAGATCTTGTAACGAACTATTTTCATCTTAATATCTATATCATGACTTCATCTTCTACCTCTTCTATTTTTAGTCTCCTTACCATGAGTAGCTAAATCTCTAGTGAGTTTAGAAGAGTTAATCCTCATTCCGATGAATTTAATGATCAATCAATTGTCCATTCGGGTAATGAAGCTTCAAATTCAACTTGTGATTCCTTTTAACCATTGGGTTCATAGGATAACAATTTAATACTCAAGAGAGCAAGTGATTGTGGATTTCATTGACCCCCAATAAATAATGTGTTTAGAGATAAACACTTCTTCCGTTCCAAATAACCTAAGAATGCATCATGGAGACATAATTTATGTGGCTAATTTACCGATAGGTGAAGTCCTAAAGGTTATGAACATGAACATGAACTTGTCATTAAATTCAAATGTTTGAGGATTGCTTATTCCAATTCCATTTTCTCATCTATTTCATCTATATATGCTTATGTGCTACGCATTTATAAGCACACTTTCTCCTACACTCTCTAAGCATCTTTACTTGCATTCATTTAGTTCATGCTCAACAAATTACTCAAGTACCATTCATTTATGAACACCCCTTGCAATCAATAGTAGAGATTCATTAACTGAATTCTTTCTTATTTTTAATTTAAATCTCATATTCAACCTTGATTCTCACTGAGACTACCTTCTAATTAGTTTATACTTGAGCTGTTAGAAGTAAAACTTGTCTAAATTATTAGAAAACTATTATGCATTATGGAACAATTGCCCTTGTATATGTAATTATGTACTCCAATATAGATTTTTGATCGAGGATCATTAGAGGTTGTGTTATTTTGGGTTAACTAGGGGTTGTGCCGATCCTTCGAGATCATTAAAGGTTTATTTTCCTTCTAGTTCACTAGATAGAGGTTTGTGTTTCCTCTGGGATTCACAAGATTTATAAGTACATCTCACCTATGGTAGGACAAATTTAATTATTCACCCAGATAACCAAGATAAGTTAAAAGTATGTATATCACACTAATATGAATGCACAACTTGATTCCAATAATAAGCTTACTTACTTAGTATTTTTATACTCACCCTTTCATGTTATATCTTTTATGTAAAGAGATGGATGTATTGGCACATGGCAAGAAGATTTGTGATAGTGTCATGGAACATGTTAGGAGCTTCCGCTTAGTTTTTTCATGTTTTTATTACAAGTTTTTTGCTCTTCGAGTTTTAGAACCTTCAATGTCGTGTTTTGAATTTTGAAATATTTTCTTGTTTAACTATTATTTCTAGAAGGACCTCACCAAATACTTTAAGATATTTGAATAAATATTTTTTCAATATTATTTAATTCATTAAATTGTTTTGATTTTAGTCAAATGTATAAAAAGGTTTTTCTTTTTTTAGGTTTATGCATGTATATAGTAATAACTATGTTAGTATTATAGGAAAGTTTGGTCGTTACAAAAATATATCAAAGAACACTTTTACTGAAAGAAAACTAACTAAATTTGAAGCCCAAAAAAGCAGCTTTTTAGAGTTTCTCAGCATCCAACATTGATTTGAAGTGCTTGACTATATATTTTTGAAGTTCTTTTGTTGTTTTCCCATGAAGTAAACTAATGTTAGGTTAGATGGGCAATTTTTAAAACAATGGTCGTCTCAATAATATATTCAATTTTAAGAATTCCCTTCTAGTTCCAAGCTCTTTAACATATTAGAAATTGTGCAACCTATTAATTTGCATTAGAATATACTAAAATGCTAATATTTTGCTCGATAAAGTTCAAAATTATATATCATTGTTTATTCATTTAAAAAAAAAAATACTTTTGAATTAAACACTTATCCAAATGATATACACTCAAATGTTCTAAGATGTGTCATATTACTTGAAATACAGTGCATAGCAAAACAACATAATGACATTTTTTAAATCCGGCAATGTTTGTCTAGATAGAAAAATTTTTAAACTGAAAATTGAAAGTTTAGACCCGTTTGGTAATTACTTTGTTTTTTTTTTATTGTTTTGAAAATTAAACCTATTTCCTCTTCCTTTCTTACAATGATTTACATTTTTTTTCAGTACAATGATCCCAAAAACAAAAACAAGTTTTCAAACGCTACATTTTTATGTTTCCAAAATCTGTCTTAGTTTTTTAAAATCAATGCATTGGTAAAAAATAGATAAGAAATGCAGAAATTTGGAGATGAAAGTAACACCATAGATTTAACTAATTAGTTTCTCTTTACCAAAAGTATCGTTTGCCACTTTTAGGATAGTATTTACAACAAACATCAAATTAAGACGATGTGGTCGTCATTCTTGTACGCCACGCTAAATGGTAAAAAATAGCAAATACCATCTTGGCATGAACCTATTTTAAGGTCATCTCTCTTTAGCACCATTCAAAGTTCCTCGGTCATGATGGAACTTATAAATAAGAAGGGATAATAGAAGATAGATCATAAAAAATTAATCAAAACCATATAGAAAGATGAAGTCGTGGTTGATATGTGTAGTCTTTATTAGCATGTTGGTGGTCGGCCCAGGAGTGGCAGCAGAAAAAAAATATCTTCAATTTCTTGATCCTTGCAATCAACCTAATCCACCTCCAACATGTTCAGAAGTGAAAGAGCAGGTTGAGGCTAACCCCTATAATAGAGGTTGCTCTGCAATTCATCGATGTCGTGGAGGATGATGCCAATCAATATTCCAAGCCTTGCACGACGCTAAATGTTTAAAGGAAAAAAGACTATACATGCCTTTAATGTCGCATCTTTACTAAGTTAATTAATCTTATATGTGTTCACATTCTTGTCTTCTATTATATAAATAATTAAATACTAATAAAGAAATTACTTTTGCGAACAAGTAATTGAAATCCGCTTTGAACACAATTATATTACTCTTGTTTAATATCTCTTAATTATGTTGAATTAAGTTGGAAAGGATCCTAATCTTAATTTAAGTAATTTATTACATTATATTAACTAAATCAGCAAAAGCATAATTACATTATAAAATTATAAAAATATCCTTTTATTTTCCCTAACAATTTTAGTAATTTCGTCTGTAATAATTTCATCTTGTGCTTGTTTCTCCAGTCTATATCATTACTTTTCTCCATCAAATAATTTATAGCTTTGGTTAAAGGTAATACGACACCAAAGTATTAAAGACGTATGTGAAATGTTGTTCATTGTCTTTGATATTCAATTATCCTAATTTTTGTGCATTGCCCAACTCTTTAGCCCATTTGACTTGAAGATACAATTTATTAAAATAAATAAATGTAAATAATAATAATTTATCCAAAATAAGGAAAATTATTTGTTCAGATCCCTAAAAAATATCAAGGAAAAAGAATTACGAGGTTTAAAAACTGTAACTCACTTTCTTTGAGTAACCGTCCTATTAGTTTTTATGCATTGGGGACCGTATTATTCTAAGTTTTGGGTGGGAGTCGTATTTCATACTTTTATATTTTCTTATCCTATCATGCATGTTTATGAGTATTTATGGATGTTATGAATGAATAAATTCCATATGCATGAGTGTGATGATGATCACCTATGAGATATTTTTAGTATGCAAGTTAGATGATGAGTTATGGATGTATTTAAGTCCATCTTGAAATCTCCCTTATCACAAGCACGCAGTCACTTTAATTTAGAACATGTAACTGAATGAGGATTTAATTGGAATTTATTTTGTTGTCACCTAGAAGGCTCCATTAGTTAGAGAGTATTGTGCATGATAGTTAGTAATGAATACTAATAAGAAAGAAAAGATATATCCACTTGTATATATGTTGTTAGCAATAGAATGAAGGGAATAAAAGAATATCATTTAAGAAAAGAACAAAAAAATTAAACTTGTAATGTATATATATGGATAGGGGGTAAAAAGAGCTGTCTTTCTTGTGATCAATCAAGAAGCCTGAAAATTGGCTAGGTATGAATCTCTATGGTGAATGTATAGAAGCTAGTGCCCCTATATAAAAGAATGCAAGTTTAAGACGTTATTAAGTATGTATTTAAGGCATCATAGTTTATATATTACTCTTTAAAATGTATTGATGCTTGATTATCAGTGCATGATCCAAAATAGGACAAAAATCGATGGGATTTTATTAAATTGGAGGTCAGAATCAAAATTTTGAATTGTGACTAGTAGGCACACACGGGAGATTTAAAGATTTGGCTTTGAAAATCTCCACACAAGATATATGTTTTGAATGTTTCTGCTTATGGATCTAATATGGTATTATGAATGTTAAAGTGGGAATCACTTGCATGTGTATTTTGAACTGCTCTACGATTTTGTTTTACATTTGCGCAGGACTAGTTAATTTCTAAGTTTGGGGTGGTGAATAAAGCACTTGAAAAGTGCTTTCTTTGCTTCTTCTTTGATTATTTTGGTTGCATTTGATGTGTTTGCTAGCATTTTCCAATGAATAATCAAAAGAACGAGTATGGGAGGTCAAAGGGATCAAATCAAGCCAAATTTACAAGAAAATGGAAGAAAAAAACCAAAAAAAAACACCCTAAAAATAGGGCAACGACGGGGCGCTAGGTCGGCCCAAATACCTGAGAGTAAGGAATTTTGCCACACTGAAAAAGTGTCACGAAGCTTTATGGTAGTGCCACAGCACTAGGCAAGCGTCATTGTGCATTATTGAGCTGCAGCGTTGTGCCCCGGCAAGGGGACGCGAGCGAGAGCCTCCAAGTAGACAGCGCCACGACAATATCCTAGAGGCCACGACGCCAAGTTTTTGTTTTTTTTTTTTTAAGAATTTTGAAAATTTGGAAAATTTCCTCTATAAATTCTAGGATTTTTTAGAGGCCTCCATCACAAAATTCTAGAGCCCTAAAGTGTGTTTATGCTACAAAAAAGAGTTAGAGTGTGAGGGATTAATCTTGGAGGCAATTTGAGTTTCTGAGGTGAAGATCAAAGTATTTATTGCGAATCCAAGAGATGACAGAGGCTTCAAAAAGGTTCTTCTTTGTTTTCCTTTCACTCTTTGCTATCATGCTTGCAAATTTGTATGAAAATATGTGTGTTTGAGAGCAATGAATGGCTAAACTATTTAGTTTTAGTGTACTGATGATGTTAATAATGAATTTAATGTTTGAGTGCTTTCATGGATGATTGTTGAACTATATGTTTTTCAATGATATTATGTTCAATTCTTATTGGTTGGCCTTCGATGAATATTAGGTTTTTTTTTAGATGTATGCCCTAAAGTCTTGTAGATAAGTAGATAAATTCTTCCCTTAAGGATTGATTCTGGGGCTTGAACAATGAGGTGTCTCATCTTCTCCTGGCCTAAAAGGGGTTTAGTTATAGTTAGACTATGACTAATTGTTCATTAGAGGGATCATTGATACTTAAGGAGTTATATATAACTACAATGGTAAAATGATGATTGGACCCCGTTGTACTTACGAGCCATTTGTGAAGGGTCAACATGTTGTTGATTGGTTATATCAAATGAACATAGAAATATATCTATAGTGCGAAGAGTGCAGCTGTCAGTCTTTAGTGGAGTGAACAACCCTTAATGAAGGTTTATTAATTTAATTAAAGAGTTTAATTAATTAATCATGTATTATTGAGGCTTCAATCTATAGGTCCATAAAGTCCTCTTGTTAACTCAATAAGCACTAATGAGAATCAAATTAATTTTGGTTCAATTTGAATTGTTCAAATTACATAAAGGAAATTCATTGTATAAGATACAATTAAAGAATGTATGTTGATACATTATATTAGTTTTATGAGAGAAATAAATATTTGAATAAGATTAAAATATTAATTATATGAATATGATTCATATAGAAACTATATGTTAAAATTAATGTGAATATGATTCATATTAAATTTCTATATAGTTTTATGAGAGAAATAAAATTTGAACATGATTCAAATATTATTTATATGAATATGATTTATATAGATACTATGTGTTCAAATTAACGTGAATGTGATTCATATAAATATCATATGTTGAAACTAAGATAAATATGTCATATTAATACCATAGGTTATTTAAGAAAATAACAAACTATAGGTTATATTATATGTGATATAATATAAACTATAGGTTATACTTTATATGTGATATAATATATAGTCTCTATATATTAAAATAGTTAATATATATTATAATTCATATTATTACCATAGGTTATTTGAGAGAATAATAAACTATAGGTATTATATGTGATATAATATCAACTATAGGTTATATTTTATATGTGATATAGCATATAGTCTATATATATATATATATATATATATATATTAATTCAAATTTTGAATTTGAATTTAATTTAACAACTCCCTTTGGGAGTTATTCTATCAATTTTTTTGTTAGAAATATGGGGAAGCGGTTTCCCTTATTTTCTCAATCACGTAAAAAAAAAAAAAAGAAAGATAGTGAAAGGATGATATTTTCTTCATCCCTCACTATCTCTCTCTGTTTTTTTCCTCTTAGAAAATTCTCTGAAACTCTCATTCTTCTCTGTTTACCAAGATTGAGCAAGCCCATATAACTGTAGATGATTCTCGTCCTTGAGATTAACAAGGAAGACCCCGTGGTGGTGTCTTCGTCTATGTTCATGTTGATGTCGAGTTTGGGAGATTGAGAGAAGCAGTTCGTATTCGTGCTTGAGAGAGGAAGTGAGAAGATGGTATTCTTCAAGGATATGTGATATCCTTTCCCTCTTCTCTATTTTTATCACAGTACAAGCATGCATAGAATTAGTTATGTTTATCCTTTAGTTTTTGTCACTTTGAATTACTCTGTACGTTCTATAAAACGAAATTTAGAGAAAATGACATCCAATTACTTTCGCTACGAGGAACTCTAATCCCTTCAAGGTTGAATACTTGAATTGATAGATTGAATATTTGACCAAACCTATATCATTGAATCATTATTAATCTCTCATGAAAATAGTTAGGTTCATAGTGAAGGTTGTTAATGATATATTGCTTAATGCCTTTCTTAATTCGGTATCCATAAATTAGTTATCATTTAAGTTTGATGAGAATAGGTTTTTTTTTTCCACAAAAACTAATCTTGATTTAAATTTCTAGACTTAAGCATAGTGTTTACACATAATTCCATGAATTAGCTAAAATAGACTTAATGAAGTAATTAATACATTAAACACTCTAGAACACTTTAACTCTTAAATTTTCTCAATTTTTTTACTGTTTGACTACTTTAAAATCTTTCACAAACTCAAATTCAATTTCAAATCCTTAGCTAGGCCAAAACGATTGATTTGATCTTTAAGAATGAGACTAGGCCTTCCATGTTGTTTTAATTATTATAGGTTGATCACGTCCACTTGTGTGCTTGCATCAGTTGTCGAGCGATAAGGTGGCGAATAACGTTTGATGTGGGAGGGGAGGTGGTGGACAAAGTGGGTTTGGATGTGTAGCAAACGTGAGTTAAAGACGAGGGGTTGTGGAGGCTAGAGAAAGGCAAAGAAATTAATTCCTCTTTTTCTTTTATATATATATATATATATAACCTAAAATTGATCGATTAAATCCCCAAATTTCTTTTTTTTTTTTTTTTTTTCCTTTTAAACTTCAAATCTTCCATATGTTTCAAACCTTTTATCTAACTTAATTCAACCCTTCCAAATCCCGTATCAAATAAATTCAAATAACTAATTATCCTTTCAAATAAACTCAAACTTCGCTTTGAAAATATGAAACTTAAAGAGATAAAATCAAATAATTTGAGATAATTAATTTAAATTTAACTAAAACTCGAGATGTTACAAGTTTTTTTTTCCTATTTATGCTTGACAATGAAAACTACATCATGAAATTATTCTACAATTTAGGTTCTCAATTTTTTTAGTTTTTATCTAAAAGAAAATCAAAGCAAAAGGCGATCATACATTTTCGCTGGGATTTGATCCCTTTTATTTGTATCAGATTTAATTTTTTTTTCTTTTTACTTTGATTCATGTTTTAGATTTAAAAGTCGGAGAAATTATGGTGGGTAGGGTTTTCTGTATATGTGATGTATGGTTGATGTTTTAAGGTTTGCATAATAAATGTTTATGGTATTTCGCATTATAGATCTACAGTTTTTATTTTGATTTGATCAATGTAAGGGCTTCTTATTTTTGGCATTAATTTCTGGGAATCGAGTTTGTACGTCCGTGTAATTTGTGGCAAATTGTTATTATGAAAAAAGGCTCAAAATAAAGCAAAAAAATGAAGTTTAGAATGAAAACTTGAGGGATTCTCTGCCGCAATGTCACAACACTAAACCATCCATCATTAACTCTCCCTGTTAGAACCAAAAATGTATTATCTTCCCCTTTTTAATTCTAGGTTATTACTATGTTTTAATGTTTTTAATCAGTATTCTCTAGGTTTCGGGTGCCTAAGAGGTATAATCAGTCGTTACCAACTGTCCGGGTTTAATTTGGAGTAATTACGAGCTAAATTGAGCAACCAAACTTCAAAAGGCTTAAAAAGGATGAATGCCACTGGATGGAGCGTTGCACAACGCTGCAAGGAAAAAGCTTCATATAACATTGGAAAATAGGGCAGCATTGTGATGCTACAAAGTTTAACGGAGGCAGTGCAGTGTGCATGTGCATGCGAGCGTTGCATGCTTGTTTAAATGCCTTCTTCTTCATTTTTAGGTTATTCCAACATCTCTAATCAGCCTCCAGCCGATTTCTCCACCTTCTCACATGTTTCACTTGTATTTTTCTCTAATTTCTTTCTTCTTCTCATGTAATTAGTTGAGATGGAGCTCGAATTTGTCAGTTTCATCCAATGAGAAGATAAGTTCTTAGTGTTTTCTCTCGTCTAGGGATTTAGAGGAACTCAATGTAATTTTTTGGAGAATTGTTATATTACAATGTATATATCTTGTTTATGGATTTTCACTCTGGATTTACTGATCGCGAATTGCAATTTCATGTATTTTATTCACAACCAATACTTGTTTGTGCAGATCCATGTTTAAGTTAACCTTGATTAAGGCAATGAACCATAAGAAATGGGAGATTAAAAACTTGCGTAATTGTGAAGTCGACCGCATTAGGTAATGCTTTAGTCAATCTCGATGTGAAAATCATATTAAATGAGTTAACTAGACGGTAGAAGTTAATTAGTTCATCCTAGCATCTCCCTAAAGCCTAATGGGATTAGTTAATGTGTTTTTAGAAAATTCGTCTTCTCATGTTAGCTAATTAGATATTAAGGATGGTTAATTAGGATTCTAATTAATTTGGCTAGGCATAGGCAAGAAAGGTTAAGTCATATTATGAAAATTCGATGACCTAAATTAATGCAATGACTCGACCACTCAAATATTCTAATAGGGCCGTTACTCTTGAATATACATTTTCATTCAAAACAGTTTGACCGACATAGCACACGTTCAGTGACACAAGAAAGATTATTTCAAACCAAAAATATTAAACTGACAAACAAATCAAGTACACCAAATGTAATATCTTAAATTTGTTCGTAATATAAATTCAGTATTTTTGTAATATTTAGGGACATTTTTGTTAATTTTGAAATTTAGTTTTGTTTAAAGGAAAATTTGGGATTTGGTTTGAATTAATTAATTAATTAATTTTTATGTTAATATCAAAAATTGAATTTAAATATGGGAAATTGGTTTGATTTTTTTTATTTGAAGAGGAGGATGAAAGGGTTTTAAAATATATATATATATATATATATATATATTTGTGTATTGAATGAAAGAATAAAATATAATCGAACAAAATTTAATTTAATTTGGAAGGGAAGTAGTTAATTTTGAATTGAGATTAAAAGATGGATGGTTATAGATGGATTTGGAGTTATATGAATTTAATTTGGAGTTATTGTCAAAATTAAATTCAATTGGAGGGAAAATAGTTAATTTTGAATTGGAATTATGAGATGGATAGTTATAGATGAATTTGGAGTTATTGTCAAAATTAAATTCAAAATTGTGCAGGCTAATTGTCGGGTTGTTATAGATAGGAAGAATATAACATCCCATGTATTCGTAATTTTGAATTAAATTCACATGAGTTTATCTCTTCCCTCCCTCCCTCTCTCCCTCACGCGCGACACCCCTCACCCCCCTCAATTCTCTCTCTCTCTTTTGTCTTCACAAAATGCCCCCACCCTCTGAGATTTTTTTCCTCCCCGTCGTTCATCCCTTCGCCCAGCAGCCACACTGCCACTTGCCTCTAACCAATGCCCCATCGAAGACAGCATCACTCCGCTCGCCTCCAACCAGTCGTCGCGCCGTCTGTTAGATTTGAGCGTAACACTCGTCCACTGCCACTATAGATCTCTTAAAGGTTTTGAAATATTAAAACCAAACATTTCGAGAGGAATTTTGGACAAGATTAGTAAGTTATATTCACTTTGGTAATACTAGGAAATTGATGGACTAGGTCAAGTATGTGTAATGATATGACTTTTGGAATATCTAGCTAACTTGATGTCATTGAAAGAAGCCAAAATAGTGGGACATGAGTTTGGACTTAAAGGGGATAAAGTAAAGTGTTATTTGTTTAGTTTGAAGGATTATTTTAGAGTACTTATATTAAATCCAGAGCCTTATTGTGATGAAGATATCCAAGTCGGACAAATTTGAATAAACAAAAGTCTTTTGGAGTGTAAAAGCATGAAAATTGACAAAAAAAAAAGTCTACAAGATGGAAATTCTTAGTAGAGAGACTTACTTATAGAAGAGTTAAGGAAATTATACTATTAGTAAATACTGCTACTATTTGATTGCTTGAGCTATTCTTGGAATTAATTATGTGCAATTCATTGCTTGAGCTATACATTAGTAAATAGATTATGTTCCATTTGGAAAGCGAAAAAAAAAGTGGTGTCTTGAATTTAGTGGTTTTATCAGAGATAGTGTGAAGAAGAGAAAAGTATCCAAGGAAAGTTTACTCCTTTGGAAAGTGAAAGGAATTTAAGGTGTTCAAAACTCCTAGTTAAGTATGGTTGGAGGCATGATATGAGGGGTTACAAGGTATTTGTTTTGGTGTAAAAGAAGTATATCTCATTATCATGTAGAAATTTGGGACAATATGTGTTCAATGGGAAGATAGCTTACATAGGTGATTGGGTATGGAACTTGGTTTTAACACAAAAATATGATACCAAAATAAAAGTTTGAGAAGGGATAAGCAAAAAAAAAAAAAAAAAAAGAGTTACTAATAACAGTAGATGTTCAAGAACTATTGACAAGGTATAATGAGGCTTCATTAGTTAATAGGTAAATTATTGAGGGCATTAGTAAGATTTAAGGGATTTTGACTTTTTGTTCAATTTGGAAATATGAACTAGTAAAACCATCAATTTGATTGAAAAAGAAAAATAATTCAGCTCGAGATAGACAACAGTGGTATATGCACAAAAGTAAGAAAGTTTGATCGTCCAAGAGCACTATTGATATAAAAGTTAAACTTGGTAATAAAGTTGACTTGATAATAAGAAGTAGCTATAAGTGGGTTTGGAGCATTATAAGATAGTATGTTTTCTCTTCCATGGGCAATGAGTTAACTAGCTTTCAAGAGTACGAGTAATCCAAGCTAGGACTTATGAATCAAGAAGGTTTTATCATAAAAACTAACTTCAAGGATCAATTACAGTTATTATGAAGTTATGAAAATGTGTTATCTATTGACTGATGCTTTAGCATCCAGGGACTTCAAAACCTCATTTTTGGGGAATTTCTAAACTCGTCCGCAGTAAGGTCTAAGTAATGATATGTGATTGTTTTAAGGCTAAAAATAACATCAGGATTGGCTCGAGCAAGTTTTATAGCCCATGGTAGTATAGAGCCTCATGATGAGTTTCTTATGAATGTGAGACTTAATTAGACAGAGTTATTCTCAGACATGTAGACCCTAAGGATTACATCATAGTCGATGCTTCTAGAGTAGAAGCAGTTTTCAGTTAACCAGATTTATTCCATTACATTTCTTTAGATGACGCATTATATAGTATGACCAATTTCTCCACCGCTTGTATGAAGATTTTCCTGTGACAGTACGGTAGGCTCAAATATATGATTTTAGTGGATGGGACTTTTTTAAGCTCACGATAGTTTGCACAGTTCTCCACGTGAACGTGTTAAAGTGTTATTATCTTGAGTTTCATAGTTATATATGGAAGGGTTGACACATCTCTTTTGATACTAGTTTCAGTTATGTCAAATAGTGACCCACGTCTTACATCCATTTTTTTTAAGAGTCTCCCAGAAGGTGATGGATCTCAGTCATAATTTATTATAGCTTTTCACCTGCAGATTGATGGTCAAATAGAGCGTTTGAACCAAAAAAAAAATGAAGAATATGTTATGTGCTTGTGGGTGGGGTTTTTGAGGAGTTGGGACTCTCATTTCCATTTCATAAAGTTTGCTTATGTTAGTAGTGTTAGAGTTAGAAAACACACATAGAAAGTAAAATAGATCATTAGGCATTCTAATTCATTAATTTTGGCTTTAAATTAAGCATGCTCATAAACTAATAAGAGGGTTTTATAACATACCTTTGTAGAACCACTTGAATCTCAATTCCAACTGCAAATCTCCTCCAAATCTACTTGTGAACCACCTCAAGGCCTTCTCTACTATCCTCTTGGTGCCTTAGATTGAGTTGTGGGACTCAAAATAAGCTTGGATTACAGAAATTTAGAGAAGAAGTCACTGCATCACCATAGAAGAAGACCTTCTTCAACCTCAAGTTTTTTAGCAAAAACTATCACAAATGCATCACCGATTTCCACTTTAATCTTCTCTATTTATTGCAAGACTTTCATGCAAAGAAGATTGTTGCATGAATTGCACCTCATGCTTGAAAGATTGACTCAATGAAAATGGTGGAGAATGTGTGAGCTACTAGGATGAAAGTGGAGAAATCCCACTTTTGGGATTTTCCATTTTCCATCCTTTCAATTTTGATTTTCTAAATTGATTTCCGAAATCAATTTTTATTTTCAAAATTGAAATCTTTTTTAATTTTACAAAATTAATTCATTAATTAATTTTTTAATAAAATTAATAATAAATAATTGATTAAACAATTTAATTAATTCTTATTAATTCAATATCAAATATTAAATTAATTTAACATTAATTCCACCATCATGAATCCCCATTCATGAATATAATATTTAAATTATATTTAAATATTAATTAATTCTCCAATTTCGTTTAATTCCAAAATTAAACGCGTGATTATATCACATATAATTACTAATTCCCTTAATTCGAATTTGAATGTTTGAAATTAACTTATCGCGTTACTCTAAGGCTAATTCATTTGTGAGCTAGTAAGAGGACCTCGTGGATCCATAGATCATGGGCTCTAACAATCTGAGATTAATTGGCTAAACTTCTTACACTGAATTAATCCTCATTCGTTAACTATTGGGTCACTCCACTAAAGCCCACAGTTGCACTCCCCTCATTGTAGATATATTATGTCACTCGATATAACCATGATTAGTAAGTTCACCTTTCACAGGTTGTTCGTAATAATGACTGGTTCAAATGGTTGTTTTACCCCCGAGGTTACCTCTTGTTCCTTAAATTCCACTGATCCATTAATGAACAATTGGTTTGTGATCCGATCAAGAAACCGAGTCCCTTTGGGGCCAATGACAGGGTGGGGCCCATTGTTCAATACTCGGAGTCAACACTTAAGGGAACAACCTCTCTACTATCCCCGAAAGTGGGTAGGAGTGAGTTCCATCTTGCACTCTATGTCCCTAGCTATCTACCCGGTCTTACTCCTAAAATGGAGGTTTATTGAGCCGGCGTTGTTAAGCCAACCCTCGCCTATCCAAATCTAAGGATAATCCTGAATAAACAGAAGTTCATAGTTAGCTCGGGATTAAAGTCAAGTTACCTAGGTCATCGCTTTGAAATATTCAGTCTTAAATAATAAATAAAGTTATAAAGTATGAGTGACTTATTTCGTGGTCCGATCTTGTGCAAACTCATTGCATAGAATGCCCCCACTCCTCTTGTTAGGACGTGTACGAATTACGATCACTTTGTTTGTATCACTTTACAACTCCTTGTAACAACTACAGAATGGACCGCATCTGATACTATTACCAGAATAAGGCACCCAACCTTATTCATATACTATAGATCATTTTGACTATTTACTCAAACCTGATCCACTTTTATGTCTCCACATAAAGTTCAAGTACTCATTTAATAGTCATGGATCTTTTAGTTTATTGGATTTATTTCTAAAACGAAATAAGCAATTCCTATATTCAATAACAACTTATTGAATTTTCAAAATAAGTTTTATTGTTTACAAACCACGAGTTTTAGGACATAAAACCCAACAAGTAGTCACTAGACTAGTATTGGCATGTCACCATTTGAGGCCCTATATGGGAAGAGTTGCAGGTCTTCTGCATGTTAGGATGAAATTAGTGAGAAAAAGTTGCTAGGACCTAAGCCAGTACAAACCACGAGTGAGGCAATATAGAATATTAGAGCTCGTATACAAATAGCTCGAGGCTTAAAGGCCTAGAGTTTGAGACTAGTGATAAAGTGTTCTTAAAAATGGCACCTATGAAATGTGTTATAAGGTTTGAAAGAAAGGGAAAGCTGACTTCGCGATTTATTGGGCCTTTCAAGATCTTGGAACGAATTGGTCCTGTAGCTTATCAGTTGGCGTTGCCACCGTCACTCTCTTTAGTTCGTAATGTTTTCCATGTTTCGATGCTAATAAAGTACGTGACAGATCTGTCCCATATGGTGGACTTTGAACCATTGCAGTTGAATGAGAACTTGAGTTATGAAAAGAAGCCTGTAAGAATTCTCACCAGGGAGGTGAAGACGTTATGCAACAGGGAGGTAGCACTTGTGAAAGTTTTGTGGTAGAACTATCAGTTAATAGAGGCTACATGGGAACGAGAGGGTCAGATGAGAGCCTAGTACCCGAAGCTTTTTTAGGAAGGAACTGTTGAGGATGAAAGTCCTTTAAGGATGGAAGAGTGTAACTCCTTGAGTTTGTTCGCAATTTAAATTCAATATCTTCGTAATATTTGAGGACATTTTTGTTAATTTTGAAATTTAGTTTTGTTTAAAGGAAAATTTAGGATTTATGTCAGATTAATTAATTAATTAATTTTAATGTTAATGTCAAAAATTGAATTTAAATTGGGAAAATTGGTTTGATTTTTTTGATTTGAAGAGTAAGAGGAAAGGGTTTTTAAAAAGTATGTCGAAAATGAAAGTATGTTATTCGTCGAAGAATCGCAAATGAACAGGATGTTTTAGATAAGACACAATACTGTTTGTCTATAATGGAGCTCTTATATCTCGTGAGTTCTTTTTCAATCTTCCTAATTCGTTTGATGATCCAAGTAATAGTGAATATAGAAAAGTCCATGTTAAAGGTGTTTGTTTACTATTTCACCAAAAGTTACAATGCATTTCTTGACCGTGATGATATCCCAACTCTTAGTGCTCCACATCCTTCTATAGAAACTTCGTGATGATATCCCAACTCTTAGTGCTCCACATCCTTCTATAGAAACTTTGAGGACTGAGCTAACTGGGGGCACTTATTCTTATTGACCTTTGTGTGGTATCAGACCCTCTTAGTGCCCAACCATTCTTACTTCTTCAGATGCTCTAAATCCTGCTACCAAGTGTATCAACCTAAGCTATGAGCTTTTTTAGGTATCCCATGTGCCAGACATTGTACACAACATTCGGCCTCTTAGAGTTGATGACATTCCCGTGCCTGAGGATCTTCACGCTCCTGTTTTCATCAGAAGGTGGACTGTTGATTCCTTCTAATATTGGAACACGTATCTTACATCTGCCATCTTCTGAGACCCGAACTTTGAACGGCATAATTCGTTCTCTTACAGATCGATAGATGGTTGTGGATACTCTGCTTTAGTTGTTGACTTTGTCGTTACCCTCTAATGATGCCCCGTTTACTTCATAGTGTCCTTCGTCTCCACATGCTTAATTTTCTTTTTTCGGCAATCACAGGGGAGTGTTGTTGTGGTGTTGTTTCTTTTTTTGGTGGTATTGTTGGTTGGTTGTTGGTGGTTGTCTGGGCAGTTTGGTTGTTGTTGTTTTGGGGGTTGGTTTTTGGTTTTCTTGTTTTTTGTTTCCTTGTAGTTTTTGTTTGTGTTATTTCATGATTGCCAACAAAAGAAAATTGTTATGCCAAAGGGGGAGATTGTTATTGTTTTTATTTGGCATGTAAATTTTCCTTTCTTGAAATATTGGATCTCTTCCGGTTGACTTCGTGTTGGACTATCCGATTGGTTGTTTCTGGAATGATTCTAGTCTTGCTGGTTTCCTTGTTTGTAACTTCCTTGTATCAACCTTATAAAAAGAAGTATAAGAATGTCTCATTTAGTTTTTTTTTTTATAATTGATTGGTGTGTTGTTGTTTTTAGTGTACAGTTATTGCTGAAAGCAAAAAAATGAAGAGGTCTAGAATTTTGTTATCATACGTGGGTAAATCCTTGAAGAGAAGCGTTGAGTTTAGGGGGAGCCTAAACGCACAAGATCAATAAAGCCTGAGCCGAGAAAAGATTTTGAGATAGGTGTCGACAAGTTTAGGGGGAGTCAAAATAAATTTCCTATCTAATGTTTACTGTATTACATGATATTAACTCTATAAGTTACGTTGTTTCTCTTGTAAACCTTCTGAATTATACTGAGCTTCTCTTTAATTTGGGTACTCTGCCCCCAAGATGTAGGTAAAGTTATACTGAACTAGGTTAACATATTGAGTGTTATTTTTCTTCTTTGTTTGTTTCTTTTGTTTCATTACTTTTGTTAGCATCATTGTGTCCATCATCATGATAGGATAAACTAACATGTAATTGAAGTAAACAGAATCAATAAGCACTTTAATTATATTTAATTTGAGTTCTAAAAGCATGCTTAAATAGAAATTTAAGAAAAGAGTTTCTGAACAATATATCTTTGATGAATTCTCCCAATTCCAAGCTGATCTTCACATGATTCCAGTTCCAAATCTTCAGTGAATCACAAAGAGATATTCTTTACTATTCTCAGCCTTGAATTCGAGTGGTGAAACTCAAGATTGAAGTGAATCTGGTGAAGGATATCAGAGGATTTTTTAGGAAGATAATGTTTTTCAACAGAAAACAATTTTCGGTCAAAATCATTCTTCAAACTCTGAAATTGAAGAGTTTTATGAAATTTTTTCATGCAAGCACCACTGAACAAAGATTATGCCAGCTACAATTGCATGATTTAAGTGGGAAATATGTATGTATAGAGAAGGAACAACTACTACTTCTCTAAATGTGGGAAGATCCCACTAAAAATGAATTTTCAATTCAATTAACTTTAATTAATTCTAAAATTAATTAAAACTTAATTTAATTAATTCACAATTAATTAAATCCAAAATTGTCAAAACCAATTTCTCAAATTGAATTAAAATTGAAAATTAATTTTATTTTTAATTAACTAAACATATTTAATTGATTAAATAATAATTAATATCAAATATTAAATTAATCACACACCTGATTTTAAACATGAATCTTATTCATGTAATTAATATTTAAATCTATATTTAAATATTATTAACTTTCCAATTTTGTTTAGTTTCGATAAATTAAAAGTTAAATAATTATATCGAATATAATTATGCAAACTCTAATTTTTGAATTTGAATTTTGTCAAATTCAAACTCTAATTTTAATTTGAATATTTTCAAATCGAAATACAATTTGTACGATTGAAATTGATATCATTCCAAATTCACTCAATTCATTAATTCAAGGTATTCATGTTTTACGAGCTAGTAGAGAGACTTTATAGAACTACAGATCATGAGCTCCAACGATTTAAGATTAATTGGCTAAAACTCTTTAGACTAAATTAATAAGTATTTGTTAACTATCAAGTCACGCCACTATAGCTCGATAGTTGCACTCTCCTCACTGTAGATATATTTTTGTCGACTTGATTTAACCATAATCAAGAAGTCGACCCTTCACAGGTTGTTCGTAATAACGGCTAGGTCAATATGTTATTTTATCCTCGATATTATATCTTTCCTTAAGTTCCACTAATTCTCTAATGAACAATTGGTTTGTGATCAAATCACTAAACTGGATCCCTTTTGGGCCAATGAGAGGGTGGGGCCCCTTGTTCAAGACTTGGATTCAGTATTTAAGAGAACAACCTTTCTCCTATCCCTAAATCGGGTAAGCGTGAATTTCTTCTTGCACCCTATATCCCTAGGTATCTATCCGGTCTTATCCCTGAAATGGGAGGCTTATTGAGCCTGTGCTATTGAGCCAACCCTCACCTATGCAAATCTAAGGATAATCCAGCATAAACAGGAGTTCATAGTTAGCTCAAGATTAAGATCGAGTTACCTAGGTCATTTAAGTGAAATAGTCAGTCTTAAATAGTAAACAGCATTAATAAAGTAAGAGTAACTTATTTCTTGGTCTGATCTTACGCAAACCCATTACATAGGATGCCCCCACTCCTCATGTCAATACATAAACGAATCAAGATCACTTCGTTTGTAGTAACTTTACAACAAATTGCAATAACTATAGAGTGGGCCGCATCCAATACCAAAATAAGATACCCAATCTTATTCGTAAACTATAGACCGTTTTGGCTATTTACTCAAACTTGATCCATCTTTATGTCTCTACATAAAGTTAAAGTATTCATATAATAACCATGGACTTAATTTATTGGATTTAGACTTTATAAATGCAATTTATAGATTCAATAACAACTTTATTGAAGTAATGTTGAATAACATCTTTATTGATAATTGAATATGTTTAACTTTACAAACTGCGAGTTTTAGTACATACAACCCAACACATCATATATACAGTTGACTGCTTATACGTTTTTCAGATTTGTAAACACTCTCCCAAACTTTTCTGTTATTCACCAATCTTCCAACCCATGGTTGTTTTCATCAATTCCCTACAACTTCCTTAGCTTTTTCCTCAATTAACCTTTCAGCAGCCCTGCATCCCCTTCTCTTCCATTTTCCCTCGTAATTTCTTGCAAAATTTTGAACTTTACCCAAATAAATTGTTTCCCCCGACTTCCACCTCCCTTTTATCACTCTTCTATCCTCAACTCTTCAATTCTCTTCCACTCAAAATTTTAATTAACCTAAACCAAGGATTTCTTTTATTCTAATTTCCCACCATTCAAATTAACTCCAATAGTAAGACCAAATTTTAATTCTCTCTCAATTTCATCAACCTCTCTCTCTCAGGTACCCAAACTTTTCCTATCGAATTTCCTCTTACAAATAGTAATATTAGAAATTGATTTTACATCCCAATTTCTTTTATATTCTTTCCTCCTCAACTTTTCTTATACCTCTATTAATATTTAAGCAGCTCTTAACATCTAACTTACCTATTAAAAAAAAAATTACCTATTAATACTAACTTTTACCCTTAGTTCCAATCATACTAAATTCTCCTCCCTTTTACCTTTGAATAGTTAAATAGAAGTGATTAATAATTTTGACCAAATTATACCAACACTTACCATTAATTTCTTTTTAAACAAAATTTAACCTTAATGATCAATTTGCCATTCAATTAGATCCTTTACTCTAAGGCTCAAGAAGAATAGAAAAAAGTTCAAGGCTTACCGTGATTAAGCACATTTTCATTTCTGTAATGCAGCGTCAAATCTAACTCGTGAGTTATTTTAACTGTCACACCCCATCCCAAACTACTCTCTGAGCCTAGGAAAGGATATGACTACAGCAGTTATCAACCCTTTTGTTGACACTTACTGCCTAATAACTCTTGCGGAAATAACTCTGATACCAATGTGCAAACTCATACACAGAGGATGCCTCTTAAGCTAAATTTATTAAGTTTAAAAAACAAAACATATTTAGAGTAATTACATTACTAGTTTCACAAGTCTCGATGGCTAAAACCTTAGTCCTTATATGAACAACTGTAACATGTGTACAATATTTACAGTAACCATCAAACAGACGGGTTACAATATCTTTGTCCTTTAGTGGCAGAGCAGATGCAGAGCTATCTCTTGAGGATTTCACTGCTACCTGAGGAAAAGGAAAACTTTTGAAAACAGGATGAGCATGCTAGCCCAGTGAGTGACTTAAGAAAGAAAACTTATTCTCATGCAAAAGTCTCAATAAAGAGATTCAACTGAAATATAAATTTCTACAGTAACCTTGTACTGCAGTATAAACATTTTCCAAGAATAAAGCATATAAAGCTATTTTTATCAGAAAACATTAAAACTGTTCCTTAGTTGAGAATAACCCTGTTGTGGTTAAATCCCAACGTCAACTACTAGTCAAGAGAGAACCCTTTTGCTCAATCTCTGACTTTAACTACATACGTGTATGTGGCCATACTAAGTACTGTCATACCTTAGGTACTTCTGCTCAAATACCTTATCTAAACTTGTCCTTCAGTATCGAGCTACTCGGATACCTTCTCAATTGTTATTCAGTATCGAGTTGGTTAGATACCTTCTCAAATGTCCTTCGGTATCGTGTTCCAAGTAAAACTAGTCATAAAATGACTTTATCTTTAAAGCATGTAAAGCATAACACATAGAAAATATGTCTTTAAAGATACTAACGCATGCTTGGTGTATTTAAACACACATAAATAGTTTTTCAATAAACTTTCATACATGGCATGTATTTAAAACATAACTCATGGTTTGCTTGGAAATTACTTGTAAAACTAGCTGGCATGAGAATAATCTTTCTTTAAAACATGGTTTCTTTAAAACATTATAAATATTTAGTCAAATATTTAGTCACTCACCTTAATTCTTTAGGAACCTTTCTTTCTAGAAGTTCCTTGGTTACCTCGGGCTCCCTTTTGAACCCTAAGTCCAGATTCAATTTAAAGCTCAGATTACTCATAGAGCCTTATCTTGAGATACTTCCTTCTGTAAATATGCTCTATAATGTCTCAGGAAGCTTACCTTAAAATATTTGCTCAGAACTCTTCGTGGTTTGGCCGAAATCTTCAAATCCTCAAGACTAGCCCAAGCTTACCCGACAGCTTGACCCTTTTGTCTTTTCCTCACTTTCTAGCCCGATTCCCTACCTTGAAAACTAGACTCGCGGAGCTTTCAGGTGGCTTTAGAACCACTCCAAACGCACGAGTATGTTGGGATATATCCTCGTCCCAAGTTGATGCTATTTCTAGACTTCACTGTCCAACTGCGTCTCCTCTTGAAACTTTATGACCGACGCATGGTTTTGCTCGCATGTGTTCTTTCATCAACATATAGTTTCCTCAAAATCAACCTTCATATACTCTTCTTAATGTCCTTTGAATTATAATATGAAGAGAATTCCTTGGCCTTATTTATAGGCATCCAAAATCTCTCAAAGGCCAACACCTCCAACTTGGCCGCATATCCAAGTGTCTTTTCCCCACACTATCAATGCAACCTTCATGCCATTGCAATCTAAGGTGTCTTCCTCTTCCTTAGCCAACACAAAATGCTTAAATTTGCATGTCTTCTTGTACATCCACCTCATTTGCTTAAGGCTTAAGATTTCTCTCCAACAAGCCACATGTCTAGATGACGACCTTGAATGCATCAATCCAATCTCATATGCGCCCATTGGTGACGAAAAATTATTAGCCGTCAAAGACTTGATGACTAAAATTATGTAGGACGCAATATGCGATGCATGTCTTAGGTTATGCATTGATTATCATGCATCGGTGGTCATGCGTTAGAATGAACTATGCGTTAACGAATGTATGCGATGACCATGTGTTCCTGTCACAAGTTTTCTTACGCTCGTGCCAAGTATAACGCGAACGCAAGTTTCTTAGGTGATTCGAGATCGAACTCAGGGACTTGTAACTAAATGCTATATGGTAATGTGTTTGCGACGGTTGAATAAATGAATGATGGGGGGTTTTAAGCTACAACCTACTCCTACTCCTAACTAACAAACAACGCAATGAGAAGTATGAATGAGAGGTAGAGACACGACAACTGTTGACATAAAGTAAATGGATGGAAAATAGATAAAATGTGGGGATGTCTTCATCACAACCCTTAAGAGTGACTGCAAGGGCAACCTCAGCCAAGCAAGCTATGCGATCATGCTACACACACTTGTACCTAAATCTAGGACATATGCGATGTGTATGCGAAATGTCGAGATGACCGCATACCGCCATCATATCCTACTTCTTGGATGCATGCAATATCCTCTCTATAGGGTGCATACGCTGTGTAATAGCAAACAGAGCTTATTCCTAAGTTCTTCATTCTTACTTATGCATTCCAATTCGCTCTCTCGAGTCTTAGATTTGGTTTTTAGACTACTCTCAAGTATGCCAAATGATGAATGATGCGCTCATAAGAAAGGTAACCGCATAAACTTGGCTGACGTAAGATATTCCTATCTTTAGTGCATACTTGCTTACATTGCTTAATACGACCAACCACTTATCCTCCGGGGCAGTTAGTTGTTGCTGACTTTACTGATAGTGTTGCGTCTGCCTATAGACAGACATTGCAATAGCTTCACACTAAGCAAATAAAGTTTTCTCACACTCTCACACAACGCACACCTTCCGGTGGTTTGCTACATGCTTCATATTCCTATGTTGCATGACTAAGTATGCGATACTCTAGCAATCTCACTAAGTGATGCAATGAAAGTTAAGGACGCTAAGTAAAGAAAGATAGAGATGGAATCGAAGGAAACGCAGAAATGCATTGAACACACAATGTATTGATTTCATAATCCAAAATGTAATACAATACAATTAAGAAGAGAAGAGAAAATGATAGGACCAGCTGGAAGCAATGTCTTGCTTCCAGCAGATGTGTGTCAAGGCTGCCGATGGTCCATGGATGGGTGGTGGAGCTGACTCTTTCAAGATCTAACTTCGGAAAAGGCTCTGATCGTCACTTGGAATGGAGGAAAGAGATGAAGAACTCTCAGCCTCTCTTTTCACGCATTAGTCTGGATCACAGGGATCCGCCCTAAGGCGAGCCTCAAGCGAAAAACCCTGGATTATTTAAAATTATGCTCGGCGGCTTCTATTTATAGAGCTTGATCGCGGACAGCATTAATGGACCTGCTCTGATTTTGACATTAGCGGCGCATTGGTCCTTTTCTGAATCTCTGCTGCTAACGCGTGGTAGGTGAAATGTCAACATCATCTTTTGATTTTCCTGAGATATGCGTTAATGCTTCCATTCCACCAACCTTGCAGTGATCCTGCTATTATGGTTATCGTGTAGCCGCAATCTTGAAATGATCGCAATCGCTTGGTTACCGCAACTTCTACACGATGACCGCAATCGCTTGACGATCGCAATGCCTATGGGATGGACGCATGCGTTTGATTACCGCAACACCCATGCATTGATCGTATGTGTTCGCGTTTGCGATGGAGAAGTTTCTCCGTATGTGGTCGTCTATGCGTTAGCCCGGGTTCCGTGTCTGCGTTCAATTCCTGCGTTAGCTACAAAGATAGACAATTCAACGCATAATAACGTATAATAGTGGGTTAGCCGAGATTCTTAATGTTGAACGACGAAAACTCATTTTTTTCATGAATTCTTAATATAATTGCCACATATTCTGCTTAACAGCCCTCATAATTCTAAATAAAAGGCCTAAGATGACATGCATTTCTGCATGTCATTACCCATTTAACCATAAATGTGTCCATCCAACCACAAATGCATTCATCTAATAACGAATTCGTCCATCCAATTGCCACAACATACCTATGTTCGTACACCACCAATTGGCGCATGCGTCCATCCAACATCAAGATGCGTTCATGCATCCAATTGACGCAACTTGGTTACATATGCTAGATGCTCGCAAGGTTCATCTTTGGCCGCATATCCTTCTCTTTCGCATGGCTTACATTTGCCCTATGCGCTCAACTAGGATAATGACCAACACTCTTCCAACGCATACTATTAGCCTTGTCCTATGCGCCCACATGCCCTCAGATGTCCAATGCATATAGCACATCACCAATGCATAATAACCTTATGCACCGTAAGCCTTAAGAACGCAAGACGTTTCATTATGCGTCCACCGTGGCTTGTCTTATCGCCGCATAGCTGATCGTCTAGTACTGCTGTCGCATAGCACCATCGCATATCGTTGCCACATAGCACCATTGCATAGCGTTACCGCATAGCACAATCGCATAGCTTTGCCGCATAGTACCATCGCATAGTATTGCCGCATAGCACCATCACATACCGTTGCCGCATAGCACCAGTCTATCGCACGGCTCTTGTTCATCGTGTAGTGCTGATGTTCATCATCTAGAGAAGCACGACTATCATTTAGCGCTATCGCCTAGCTTCCACGCTTATCGTCTAGCCCTTACACTGATCATGTAGTACTTTGTCTATCATATAGCCCGATCATCCAGCGCCCGCATGCATTTCTCTTGGCCACACTTTGGCTTCCTTCACCATCTAAAATGAGCAAGGCCAACGCATGGGTTACACTTAGCCAATTTTTCCAAGCTTTACCCAAGAGTTAAGCTTTTAAATTTACACTTTTCTTCTAATTTTTCANTGTAGTACTTTGTCTATCATATAGCCCGATCATCCAGCGCTCGCCTACACGATCGCCTATCTCATCGTGTAGCGCTGCTTACTTACTATACGATCGTCTACCTCATCGTATAGCACCATTCCTTTGCTACACGATCGTCCAATGCCCATGCCCGCACAAACTTGAGGCTGCTGCATGCTTTACTAACCTCTCAAGACATTGGCTGCCGCATGCGTTTCTCTTGGTCACACTTTGGCTTCCTTCAACGCCCAAATAACCTCTAAATGAGCAAGGGCAACACATGGAACAACACTTAGCCAATTTTCTGGCTTCCAACGCATGAGGTACACTTAGCCAATTTTTCCAAGCTTTACCCAAGAGTTAAGCTTTCAACTTCACATTTTTCTTCTAATTTTTCACCCTTTTCTCTACAATTACACATTAATTTCCACATCAACCTACTCACCAAACTGGTCTCAGTAGAGAACATACTCAAGTGGAGAAATTAGGGCTTAGGATTCACATTAACTATTGAGTTCATAAGGTAATAATTAACTACTCGACAAAGCAAGTGATTGTGGATTTCATTGACCTGAATAAGTAAAGTGTTTAGAAATAAACACTTCTTTACATTCCAAATAACCCAAGCATGCATCATGGAGACGTGATTTATGTAGCTAACTCCATAGGAGGTAGGGTCCTAAAAGTTATGAACATGAACATGAACTTGTAATAAGTTTAATGGTTTGAGATTTGCTTATTCCAACTCCGTTTTTCATTAATTTCAACTTAATCTGCTTTTGTGCTATGTGTTCATAACCACACTTTCTTCCACACACTCTTTCAGCACCTTTACTTGCATTCATTTAGTTCTTGTGTTTCATAAATTATTCAACTACCATTCATTGATTAACACCACTTTTGTTCAATATTAGAGATTCATTTAATTGAATTCGTTCTTATTATTAATTTCAATCTCCGTGTTCGACCTTGATCATCACTAAAACTACCTCTTAATTAGTTTATACTTGGGTTGTTAGGAGTAAAACGTGTGCGGCGAATTATTAGAAAACTATTATGCATTACGGAACATTTTCCCTTGTATCCGTAGTTATGTACTCCAACAGGGATTTATGATCCCAGGATCACTAGAGGTTGTGTTTTTTTGGGGTTAACTAGAGGTTGTGATCCTTTAAGCTCATTAGAGGTTTGTTTTCCCTCTAGTTCACTAGATAGAGGGTTGTGTTTGCTTCATGATTTACAAGATCTATAAGTTCTCACCTATGGTAGGATGAGTTTAATTAGTCACTCAAATAGCCATTCATGATAAGTTAAAGTATGTATGTCCCACTAATATGAATGGATTTCTTTGATAGAAATGCACAATTTGACCCTAGTAGTAGAGTTACTTACTTAGTATTTTTGTACTTACATTTTCATGTTATATGCTTTTATGTAAAGGGATGGATGTATTGACACATGGCAAGAAGAACGATGATAGTGTCATGGGACAAGTTAGAAGCTTCCACTTAGTCTTTTGATGTTTTTGTTACAAGTTTTTTGCTATTCGAGTTTTGGAACCTTTAATGTTATGTTCTGAATTTTTAAATACTTTGTTGTTTGACTATTGTTTATAGGAGGACCTCATCAAATACTTTCAGATATTTGAGTAATTATGTTTTTAATACTATTTAATTCATGAAATTGTTTTGATTTTAGTAAAATGTATAAAAAGGTTTGTTTAATGTATACACATGCATGTAGTAACAACTATATTAGTATTATAGAAAAGTTGAGTCATTTACAAAACCACATCAAAGAATACCTTTACTGAAATAAAACTAACTAAATCCAAAGTCCAGGAAAGTACTTTTTTAGTGTTTTCCAGCCTCCAACAATAATCTGAAGTGCTTGACTATATATTGTTGAAGTTCTTTTGTTGTTTTCCCCATGAAGTAAACTAATGTTAGGTTAGATGGAAAACTTTTAAAACAATGGTCGTCTGAAAAATATATACAATTTTAAGAATTCCCTTCTAGTTCCAAGCTCCTTAACATATTAGATTTTGCGCAACCTATTAATTTGCATAAGAATATACTAAAATGCTAATGTTTTGCTTCATAAAGTTCATAAAATTCTATGTTTTGTTTATTCGTTTTCAATACCATACTTTTGAATTAAACACTTATCCAGATAATATACACTCAAAAGTTGTAAGATGTATAATAATATTATTGGAAATACAATGCATAGCAAAAAACCTAATGACATTTGTTAAAATCCAACGATGTTTTTCTAGATAGAAAAAAAAAATTTTAAAACTAAAAAATGAAAGTTTAACCCCAATTTGGTAACCATTTCATTTTTTATTTTTGTTTTGAAAATTAAATCTATTCCCTCCTCATATCTTACAATGATATGCATCTATCTTTCTTAAGTACAATAGTTGAATTTTTAATCAAATTCAAAAGAAAAAAAAATTACAAGCTACGTTTTTTTATTTTCAAAATTTAGCTTGATTTTTTTTTAAAATCAATGAATTGGTAAAAAGTAGATAAGAAAGAAAGAAATTTAGAGGTGAAATTAGTATCTATAAATTTAGTTTTTTTAAAAAAAAAAAAAACGAAATGATTACCAAACATAGTCTTAACTCTTAAATGATTTTAAAACACATATCGGAATAAATAGTAGTGACCATTCGATTAGGGTTGTATCGTTTCATAAATAAACATGTCTTTTCGTAATTAGCCAACTTGAAGAAGAAAAATGACTATTTGAATGACCACGAATAGTCTATAAATACTTTGTAAAGAAGAATTTTTTAACCATTACTTTTCTCCCAAAAAAGCTTCTCCCTTTTTGTAAACTAGTTAAAGTTGGTTTATTTCCACAAAGTATAGTTCATTGGATGTTGTTGACGAGGTGCTGCTTTCATAAGAAAGTTAATTTGTTCTATCATGTGAGCTCAAAAAACTCATGCATTAGAGTAAATAAAATTGTCTTAAGGAGACAACATAAAGTCGTTGGGCTCAAATACTCTCATGTTTATAAGATTATGTATTTTCTCCTTTTTTTTTTTTTTTTGTGAAAGTATTCGTCAAACAATCTTAACAAACAATCTTAAGACAATTTGAAATTGGAGCTAGATTCTAATTTCTATCATTTTGGATTATTCCTCAATTTGCCTATGCATGGTTGCCTTGTCATACATGCATCATAAGTAAAATTGCAATTGGTTTTGGTCTAATTGGTTTCATGTATATGATTTTATGTAAACCTATAGTGAGTTTTATTTATTGCCAAAAAGTACTAGTTATGTTAAATCCAAGTAGTTGTATTAAATCTTATATTGTTCTAGAGGAAGTTTAATTCAAGTTTAAGGTTCTTTTACACTTTTTTCCGTGTAAAACAATATTTTTACATATTCTTTTTTGGTGTATGCATAAATATACATTTGTTGAATTCTAAAACTAATAATTTATTTTATGTATAAACTTCATTTAAAAAGGGTAATTACAATCAGTAGTATTTTTAGGAATAATAATCAAGTGTATAATATTATTTAAAAAAAATTACAAATATAATCAAATCCATCATAGACTTCTATCGTTGATAGACTCTTATTAGTGATATGGTCTATCACTGATAGACTATTTAAATTTTATCATATTTGTAATTTTTTTTTACATTATCTTATATTTGTTAATACTTTGAGCTAATGTCTATATTTGTAAATATCTATTTAAAAAATATATAATATAAAATTCATAATAATAATTATGTTTTCATTTGAATTTTCCCCTTTTACGGTGGGTTCCATTATGTAATTTTCTTTTTGGCTGTTCTTGAAAAGAAAAGAAAAAAAAAAAAGAAAACAAAATTTCTTCTTCGAATTCACTTTATTCTGAAAGTAGAGATCTATTTGTATAATTTTATTTTTATTGTTTGTTAATTTAGATTATTTTGTGAATTGTTGTAGTAGTGGGTCTAAATTTTTGGCATGAGTTTACCACTTACTATAGGTGCAATGGACTATTTTTTCTTTTCTGCACTAAAGTTATTCTACAGTGACAGTAGTGATTTAAGCTATGAGTGTTGTACTATTTTTGTTATTTTTTTCTCTCGCTGGCTTATTTTGGTATGCTCTTAATATAATGCATAAATGGATATCAAGCATAATGTTCTCAAATTATTTTATGTTTCAAGTATAGTGAATGATGTCTCAAGTTTATTTGTTACCTTATTTGATTTTATTTTGCCAGAATTTGAATGGTAAATTATTTACTTTTTCACAAATATTTAGCGATATGTCTCATGTAAATGTCATCAGTGATATTTTGGTGGAAACCATGGGAAAAAATTGTAAGAAATTTAACTATAATGATTTCAAATGATGACAAGAGAAATTCAATTCTCCCTCACAGCTTGAAATATGACAAGTTTTTGGAAAAAAAAAATGTTATTGTAATATTAAAGGAGAAGCCAACAAAGGAAAAAAAGAAATTCTATCGTAATGTTGAAGGATAAATCAACAAAGAAAAGTTGCTTGCATTTGAGGCATTGAGACATATGCAAAATATTTATGCAAGAGCCACAATTTGATTGGACTAGATAACACATTATATCATGTGTATCGTGGTAGATTTGGCAAAAAGTTATTGAAATCATTAGAGAAAAATAATATATATAAGACAGAAGATGGCATTGCAATGAAATTTATGGTCAGAATTTTTTTGATCTATAAACTGATTGATTCCAAAATCGTGATAAGACACATGTTGTGAGTACATCTCACTATTTTATGGTTAATTATAATGTATGACATCTTATGTATGAAAATATAGAAGATTTCTTTTGAAATGTGGAAAGGTCGAAACTTTGTTAAAATCTTATATTATTGTGGGGTATTTGAGAAAAGTGACTATTCCCAAATTGATAATCCAAGTTTGAGAATATTGAATAACAATTTGGGACATGTTTGAGTTGGCTACAAAATTCTTGTACAACATTCCTAAAATATGAGGCTACAAAATTTCTGTATGGTATTCCTAAATTGTGAATATAACCTAAATCTCTTTAGTGAATAATAATTAGTCTCAGCATATATGATGAAGAGTTAATACAATTAGACAACTACTTTCTAGTGAAATTATCATAATTGACTTTGTAAAGGCAGAAAATAATATCGTGGATCCGCTTGTAAAAAGTCTAACTAGAGAGTTGGTTGAAAGTTCATCAAGGAAAATGAGATTAAAGCATTTAATTTTAAAAAGTTCATCAAGGAGAATGAGATTAAAGCAATTAATTTTAAAAAGTTAATCAGGTTTTTTCTTCCTTTTTTCTATTTAATCTTCTTTCCTTTCTTCCGTTTTTTCTTCTTCTGTTTCCCTGATTTTTAAAATTTTTCTTTCATTTATTTAAATTTTTTCTTCTTCCCTTTTTTTTTTCACAAGAATTATGAGGTTGAGTTTCGTACCCAAGACTTGAAAGTACTCAATTCATAAGTGACTTAACACCAACAAGTCAATCATCAAGTTTGATTATTATAACAAATAATAAATATAAATAGCAAATGAAAGTCGATCAGTGATAGCCACTAATATTTTCTTTCACTAATAGCTTAATCTTTAATTATATTTTCATAGTTAATAGCCACTTATAGAAATCTATCATTGATAGCCAACTTAGTGAATCTAATTAATAAAGTTGAATCTCCAACTAAAATGTAAGTGGAATGCCTAGAAGTTATCATTAATAGCATGTTTATCAGTGATAGAAGCTATCATCTAAAAGAAAAGGGACTTATAAATGTTTGGGAAGGACAAGAAATGGGCAAAAAGGTGTTCGGTGGCTATAATTGATAGAACTACCACTGATAGCATGTTACTAGTGATAGAAGCTAATATTAATAGCATGTTATCGATGATAAAAGCTACCCAATAGCATGTTATCGATGATATAAGCTACCTGATAGCACATTAGCGGTGATAGAGGACTATCACTGATAACATGATATCAGTGAGATCATTGATAGCATCTTATGAATGATGTTATCAGTAAAAGAAGCTATCACTGATAACCACAATATGAGTGATGTTAGTGATATCGGTGATAGAACTTAGGTGATATCTATATATCGAGTTTCTTTCAAAGATGATAACTAGTTATAGAAGTCTATCATTGATAGCCTTAATTGTTAATATTTCAATGTTGATTCTAATTAATGAAAGTTTATCAGTGATAGCAACTAATAGTTGCCATCAGTGATGGTCATGATAAAAGATTATTAGTGATAGCTATTGTGGTAATCAAAGTTGTTGGTCTTCTTTCAAAGTTGATCACTATTTTTAGATCTATCATTGATAGTCACTGATAATCTTAAGTATTGATATTTCAAGGTTGATTTCAATTGAAGAAAGTGAATCAATGATAGCTACTGATAATTGATAGCAAATTAAAAGCTAATATTTTAAGATTGTATTAATTTTTCCCTAATTGAAAGCTATCGTTGATAACAACTATCATCGATAGCAATTGATAGGGGCTATCAGCAATAGCAGCTATTAGTGGCTAACACTGATAGCTTTTAATTTGAGAAAATCGGGAAGAAGCAAGCAAAATGGTGGCTAGGCATGAGTTTTTTAGTCTTTTACCATTTTTTATCTATATGTGTAATTATTTTATCCTTGTACTACCTATTCTATTATTTTGGACTTGAATTCTATTTATACAATTAACCATTTTCCAAATGTACAATAACACACTCATTGATACATTAAAAAACATGGTAACAATTTTAACTAATTATTTTCTTTTTACTAAAAGTATCGTGTGCCACTTTTAGGATACTATTTAAGACAAACATCAAATTAAGACGGTGTAGTCGTTATTCTTGTACACCACGTTGAATGGTCAAAAATAGAAAATACTACCTTTTGGCATCTACTTATTTTAGATTTATCTCTCTTTAGCTCCATTTAAAGTTCCTTCGTCATGATGGAACTTATAAATAAGAAGGGAAAGGAGAAGATAGATCATCAAAACTCAATCAAAGTCATAGAGAATACATTGTGACCGGAAAGAAAGAAGATGAAGCCGTGGTTGATATGTGTAATCTTTATTAGCATGTTGGTGGTCGGCCCAGGAGTGGCGGCAGGAAAAAAATATCTTCAATTTCTTGATCCTTGCAATCAACCTAATCCACCTCCAACATGTTCAGAAGTGAAAGAGCAGGTTGAGGCTAACCCCTATAATAGAGGTTGCTCTGCAATTCATCGATGTCGTGGAGGATGATGCCAATCAATATTCCAAACTTTAAAGGAGAAGATACCATATCATTCACTTAATATTGTATTTTTACTAAGTTAACTAATCTTATATGTATTCTCATTCCTCTCTTCTATTGTTTAAATAATTATATATAAAATAAAGAAATTACTAATATTTTTAAAGAATTTCTAAAATTATAATAATCATACGCATACAAGTAATGGAAGTAGGCTTTCAACACAATTGTATTACTTTTGTTTAACATCTCTCAATTATCTTCAATCAAGTTTCTAAAGGATTCTAAACATAATTAAGAACGATCAATGATAAACGTTGATCTATCAGTGTCTATCAACGTCTATCATTGATAATTCGAAATTTTTTTTATATCTTGTAAATATTTTCAACAATTTTACTATTTGAAATAATTTTCTTTATAAAATTAAAAAATTATCCTTACAGTGCACCCAATCTATAGAGTAAGACCCGCAAATTGTAGCTCCTCAGTCATTGTACAACAACATGATATAGTTATGGGTAATTGTCATCGTCTCTAAACAAAAACATGTGAAATTCAAAATTATATACGTATGAGATCTCATTAAGATTTGGGTTGGATGATAAAGTAGGTTGAATCAGTCAATCTATCCAAATGAAACAGTACCTTAGGATGTTTCGTATGTGAAGTTCTCATTCTTGATTAGTTGCTTTACTTTTAGTTAAAAAAATAATTACGAACCAATCCTAAATAATAGAAATGGTTGCAAATATAACAATCAACCACTGAGTATTAGTTAATATAACACAATGCAAAAGAATTTTCATATATAGCAAAATTTAGATCTAACACTCGAAGTCTATCAATGATAGACTATATTGTTGATAGGAATCTATCAGTGATAGAGTCTATCATAGATAGATTTTATCATATATCCAACTCTTTAAAAATATTACAATACACCTTAATTATTAGTTTTAAAATTAATATCCATTGTAATTATCTAAAATAAAATGAGAAGAATTTTATTGATTGCTAAAAGAATTAATAGACGATCTCCAAAGGGTCATAGTCGATGATAGATCATTTTAACTGTATTATAATTTGATGCATGAACCACCAAGTCACGGATAGCTCAACTTAACAAAAATAAAAGAGATATTGTCCTTAACCATTTTAGTAGTTTCCTCTGTAATAATTTCGTCTTCTGCTTGTTTCTCCAGACTATATGCTTACTTTTCTCCATCAAATAATTTATAGCTTTGGTCAAAGGTAATACGACACCAATGTATTAAAAACATTGTATATGACATGTTCATTGTCTTTAATATTCAATTCTCCTAGTTTTTGTACATTGACTAACTCTTTAAACTAATTTATCCAAAATAAGAAAAAACATTTGTTCCGATCCCCTAAAAATATCAAGGAAACAGAATTACGTGGTTTAAAAACGGTAACTCAAAAGTTCCGACTAAAATGTTCATATAACTCAAAATACCATGACTTAACGTGAAAACAAAACGACACTAGTCTCAGGCTTGTATCACTTTCTTTGAGTAACCATTCTATTCTTTTTTATGCATTGGGGATAATACATTATTCTAAGTTTCGAGTAGGAGTCGTACTTCGTACTTTTGTATTTTTGTATACTATCATGCATGTTTATGAGCATCTATGGATGTTATGCATAAATAATTTGGATATGCATGCTTGTGATGATGATCACCTATGAGATATTTTTAGAATGTAGGTTAGATGACCTAATGTGGAAACAGGATAGCATAATCTTGAGTTAGGATGTTATGCATAAACAGGATATGCATATTTCGTCTAGTTATATAACATCATTCATGAAAGAGACTTTCATTTCACTAGGATGACCATAGGTAATATGACCTTAATCCTAAGTGAGTTGTGAACTCCTACCTATGAGGGTGGTCCTTTGATTTGTATGGGTGCGAGTGGCCAGAATGCCAACTCAAACTTACCACTTTAGGGATTCATCTGATTGGGGAGTTGGGAACTTAGCTACACAAGAAAGAATTCACTCTTTCCCCGAAGCAGGGATAAGTTGTCACACCCCGCCCCAGACCACCTTCTTCGCCTAGAGAAAGGTATGACTACAACAGTTACTAACCCTTGGGCTGACACTTACTGCCTAATAACTTTTGCGGAATAACTCTGATACCAATTATAATTCATATGCAACGGGACGTCTTTAGGCGCACAATTTATTAACTTAGAAACAAATATGTTTAGAGTCATTACAACACTAGATTTACAAGTCTCAGAACCCACAAACCCTAGTCCCTATATGAACAATAGTAACATGTGTACAATATTAACAGTAACCACCTAGCAAACGGTTACAAGTCTTTTGGTCCTTTAATGGTAGAGCAAACACAGAGCTATCTTCAGAGGATTTGACTGCTACCTGTGGAGGGGAGGACAAAACATTTGAAAATGGGGTGAGCATACGCCCAATGAGTGACCTAGAAAAAATAGTTGATTCTCATGCAAAATCTCAATAAAGAGTTTAACTGAAACATAAGCTTCTACAGTACGTGTACTGCAGCATAACATTTTCCAAGCATAAAACATATAAAGTTATTTTAATCATAAAACAGTAAAATCATTTCTCAATTCAAAGTACCCCACTGTAGGTAAAACAATCCCAACACCAACTACTAGTCCAGAGAGAACCCTTTTGCTCAATCTTTGAGTCTATTTACCTGTGGCCACTCTAAGTACTGTCACACTTTAGGTACTTCTGCTCAGATACCTTCTCAATGTCCTTCAGTATCAAGCTACTAGGATACCTTCTCAAACATCTTTCAATATCCTGTTGGCTTGGTACCTTCTCAAACGTCCTTCAGTACCAATAGATACCTTCTCAAATGTCCTTCAGTATCTAGTTGGGCGGATACCTTCTCAAATGTCCTTCGGTATCGCGTTTTAGTAAAACTAGTCATAAATGACTTTCTCTTTAAAGCATGCAAAGTATAGCACATATAAAAACATGGCTTTAACGATTCTAATGCATGTTGAACATATTAAACATATATAAATCGTTTTTCAAAAATTTCTCATACATGCATGCGTTTAAAACATAATTCATAACTTGCTTGGAAATCACTTTATAAAACTAGTAGGCATGAGAATATTCTTCTTTAAAAATATGCTTTCTATAATACGTTGTAATCAAACATTTTAAGCAAAATGTTTTAGTCAAAACATTTTAGCCACCCACCTTGATTTCTTAGGAGCTTTTAACTCTAGTAGCTCCTCGGGCTCCTTTTCACCCCTAAAATCCAGATTCAACTTTCAGCTTATATTACTCATAGTTCTGAACCTTATTTTGAAATACTTCCTTCTACAAACTTACATTATTTTGAAATACTTCCTTCTACAAACTTATTCTACAATGTCTCAGGAAGCTGACCCTAAAATATGAGCTCAAAAATCCTTGTGTTTTGGTCGGAATCACAGAATCTTCAAGACTGACCCAAACTGATCCGACAGCCTAACCCTTCTACCTTCTTTTCAGTTTCCAGCCTGATTCCTTTTATCTTTTCCTCCGGTAGCCCCATTCTGAAAACTAGACTCTTAGAGCTTTCAGATGGCTTTGAAATCACTCCAAACGCACGAGTAGATTGGGAGATCTTTTCGTCCCAAGTTCATGCGTTCTCTTTACTCTCACTGTCCAAATGCGTCCACTTATGACTAATGCCTGGTTTTGGCTCCAACGCATGGTTTGCTCCACTCTCCCTCTCTTTTCACATAATTTCTGAATTTGTGATTTGAAAATGAAGTCTCAAGGCTCTATTTATAGGCGTCCAGACTTCCTCCGGTGTTGAAACCACCTACTTGGCTGCATGGCCAAGTGTCTACTCCTCCCTTCATCAACGCAATCTTGCATCATCTTGGCCCAAGGTGTCTTCTCCACATGCGTCCACCTCAATTTCTTAGCCCTTAAGAAATTTTTCTCTCAAGAAGACACATGGTTTGGCTGACATTTCCTTTGTGACCCACCCTTATGCGTCCAACTTTTGCCTAAGCATAGCATAACAATTTAACTTGGCCATTGCAAAAATGATCCATCACCAATGCATAGGGTGACCTTCCATCCCTCAATGCATGGCTCACTTGCACGGCTTGCTTGGCATGGGTGCATGGTGTGCTTGGCCTCTTGACGCATGGGTGTGCTTGGCCGCATGGGCTGCGCGCGGTGCTTTGAAGCTTGGCCGAGTGCACGGACGCATGGGCGTGCTGCCTCGACGCATGGGTGTGCGGCTTGTACTGCTCGCTCGCTCGCATGACTGCTTGGACGCACGCATAGGTTGCGCACTTGGTTTACTCGACAGCGCATGGCAACGTTCAACGCATGCACGCATGCGCGCTCGGCAGGTGCGCGCAACGCACGGGGCGTGGCTGTGCGTCAGACGCACGCAACACATGGCGCATTCCTTCGACAGCGCATGGGTGTGCCTACTCGACGCATCTCGCTCTCAACGATCTTGCTCTCGCTAATCTTGCTCTCAACGATCTCACTCTCACTGATCTTGCTCTCAACGATCTCGCTCTCATCACTCTCAAAGATCTCGCTCTTAGCTACTGCGAGCATTATTTATCTCCATGCAATCACTACACAATCGCCCACCTTATTGCGTTTTCATCCCTACAAACGCAGGTCGCCTTTCTTCTCATTTTATGCGTTAATGTCTCTTAACGCATGGTTCCTTCTTGACTTTACACTTAGGCAAATTTTCCAAATTTTTCCCCAAAATCAACTTCCACATTTTCCTTTCAAATTTCCATCCCTTTCTTCACCATTCCATACTAGTTTTCACATCAACCCACTTATCACACAAATTTCAATAGGGAACAAACTTAAGTAGAAAATTAGGGTTCGGGGTTCACATTTACCTCTCTCTTATAAAAATTTCGTCCTCGAAATTTCACCACAAGTCCATCAGTCAAACAACTGCAGATACTTATTTCTGATTTGCTCTTCGGCTTCCCATGTTGCTTCTTCCGTAGTATGGTTTCGCCATAGCACCTTTAGTAATGGGATTGTCTTATTCCTTAATACCTGTTCTTCTCTGTCAAGAATCTCCACTGGTTTCTCTTCATACGACTAATTCTCTTTCAACTGTACCGGTTGCTTTGGCAATATATGAGTAGGATATGGCTCATACTTTCTGAGCATTGCCACATGAAATACATCATGAATACGAGATAACTCTAGAGGTAAATTCAATCGATACGCCATTGGGCCAACTCTTTCTATTATCTCACAGGGTCCAATGTATCTCGGGCTTAATTTCCCTTTCCTACCGAACCTGAGTATTCCTTTCCATGGAGATAACTTCAGAAGTACTTTATCACCAACTTTAAACTCTAATTCTCTTCCCCGTTTATCATCGTAACTCTTTTACATATATTTCAGTAGATTTTCAGGTAGCGTTGTGAGTTTCAGTTTCTTCTAATCAAGATATGTTTTAGACTTTTATGATCCGTAAATATATGACACCGCTCACCAAACAGGTAATGTCTCCATAATTTTAGAGCTAACACAACTGCTGCTAATTCTAAGTCGTGTGTAGGGTAGTTACATTCATGCTTCTTTAACTGTCACGAAGCATAGGCTACTACTTTTCCTTCCTGCATCAGCACACATCCTAACCCTTGTCAGGATGCATCACAATAAACCTCAAACTCTTTACCTGGTGTAGGTAAAGTTAATACTGGTGCTGACACTAACCTCTATTTCAATACTTGAAAACTATGCTTGCATTCTGGCGACCACTCAAACTTCGCATCTTTTCTGGTCAAGTTTGTCAATGGCAGAGCTATCTTAGAAAAGCCCTCCATGAATCTCCTATAATAAACTGCTAAACCCAGAAAACTACGTACTTCGGTTACATTCAGGGGTCGTTCCCAATTAACTATTGCTTCTATCTTTTGGAAATCAATGCTAACTCTATCCGCTGAAATTATATGCCCAAGGAATACGACTTAATTTAACCAAAAATCACACTTAATAAATTTGGCATATAACTTCTTTTCTCTTAGAATCTGTAACACCATCCTCAGATGTTCTTTGTGTTTCTCCGCACTACTAGAATACACTAGTATGTCGTCTATGGACACTATCACAAACTGATCCAGATAAGAATGGAATATCCTATTCATCAAGTCCATAAATACTGCAGGAGCATTTGTCAATCCAAACGACATTACTAGAAACTCAAAATGTCCATACCTAGTTTTGAATGCAATCTTTGGAACATCTGTGTCTTTCATCTTCAACTGGTGATAACCCGATCTAAAATCTATCTTAGAGAACACCATGGCTCCCTTTAACTGATCGAAGAGATCATCTATACGAGGCAATGGGTACTTATTCTTAATAGTCACCTTATTCAACTGTCTATAATCTATGCATAATCTAAGAATACTGTCTTTCTTTTTAACAAACAAGACTGGCGCTCCTCAAGGCAACACACTGGGTCTAATGTACCCCTTATCTACAAGTTCCTATAACTAAACCTTTAATTCTTTCAGCTCCGTTGGTGCCATCCTATATGGTGCTTGGGATATAGGTGTTATACCCGGAACTAACTCAATAGTAAATTCCATTTCCCTATCCGGTGGTAAACCTGGTAATTCTTCAGGGAACACCTCTAAGAATTTTTGTACCACTGGTACATTCTCAGGTTTTAGTTTCTTATCTTGTGAATCTATTACAGAGGCTAAATAGGCTTCACATTCTTTACTCAACAGTTTCTTAGCTTTTACCGTGATATTAAATTTCCTGGGAGTATTCTTTTACTTCCTATCAGGGTTATTTCTTTTTCACCTGGTTTCATAAACACTATTTCTCTTCTAAAGCAATCCATAATGGCATAGTGTTTACTTAGAAAATCCATACCTAGGATAACATCAAACTCTAGTAATTCTAATAGAATCAAGTCAACCCATAAACTTTGATCTCCAAGAATTACTTCACAATTCCTATAATACTCATGTACAACTAGAGTATCTCCTACGGGCGTAGAGATAAACAAATCCTCATTCATACGCTCAGGCACTTTATCTATATGTAATGCACACATGCTAGATATGAATGAGTGTGTAGCACCAGGATCAAATAATGCATAAGTGGATTGTTTACATGAAGTTATCGTACCAGGTATGACATCTGGAGCCTCTTCCGCTTCTTGGTGTATCATAGCATATATTCTACCTTGTTGCTGCTGCTGTTGCTGTTGGGGTCGTCCAGCTACCCCTTTTTGCTTAGCTACACCGGATCCCTCACCTCTAGTTCCGATCGCTCTAGGCTAGGTAACTCCTATTTGCTCACTCTGTGCTCCATGACCTAGCTGAGGACAATCTCACCTGAAATGTTCCGTTTGTCCACACTGGAAGCACACATTCCTATTGCCATAACATACTCTTGTATGAGGCCTTCCACAGTTTATATAAAGTGGTTTCCTCCCTGTACTAGCTATTGACTCGCTAGCATGACCTGATACTGATCTTGCACTCTGTCCAGCTGCAAGTCATGACCTTTTCGACTTGAACTTTGTTGGCTCATGCTTCAAAGCTCCTTATACTCGACTATCTAGAGAACAGGGGTCTAAATCTCTTACTTCTCGTTTCTCCAGGCATTCTAAACTGTCCTTCACCTGACTGGAGTACATCTTCCCTCACTACATTCTGCTCTACTCAGATAGAGGTCTCAACTAACTGAGTGAAATTCACCCAATTGGATGTAGAGGTAATGGGTGTACGTATTTTTCTTCTTAGGCCATTCTCAAATCTTCTACACCTCTCATTTTCTTCCGCGATGATCGGAAGGGCATACTAAGATAACTCAGTAAATCTTTGTTCATACTCAGCAACTGTCATCACTCCTTGAGTTAGCCTAAGGAATTATTCTCTTTTTGCTTCTTTAAAAGAACTAGGGTAGTATTTATCCTCAAACACCTGTCTAAACTCAGGCCAAGTCATAGTTTCCGAACTATTTCTTCTAGCCTCTATCACTTTTCACCATTTCTCAGCCTCTTTCTGCAGCAAGAATGCCGCCAACTCGACCTTACGGTCCTCAGGGCATCTCATAACTTTAAAACACTTCTCAATCAAGTCCAACAAGATCTCAGCATTCACTGGATCCGTGGCTTCATCGAACGTCGTGGCACCTAAAGCTTTCAGCCTATCAACGCCGAATTTCTTTTCTGGATCGTTCTGGATCGATCCTACACTCGTGGCCAATCTTTGAGTGATTCTATTGAAAATTCGATCCTCCATCTGAGGTTCTACATCTACCCTTGGTGTACTAGACTCATTTTCAGAAGTTGCCTCTTGCTCTACTGAGTCTCTAACTCTTTTTTCCTTCGGATCTGGGTCTCGTCTAACTTCATGACTTCCGCTGGTAAGGTCAACATTCCTCTCTTCAGTCTGCTTGCTCCGCTTGCCACTTCTTCTCAACATCTTTGCCTAATTATTAGTACACATGTTAGGGACTTATCTATGGGACTTAATCTAATGCATGAACTCTCTTTTTTACCCAATATCCTATACTTTAATACTAAGCTAGCTCAAACCCTTCCCAAGTTTATGTATACCTTTGCTCTGATACCAAGCTGCTATCAGCTAACTCTTTAACCTTCACAGAAACTTATACTGAATACTAAGCTGGTATAAACTAATTCCTCAATTGTCCCAAAAACTTAGGCTCTGATACCAAACTATCACACCCCGTCCCAGACCATCTTCTTCGCCTAGAGAAAGGCATGACTACAACAGTTATCAACCCTTGGGCTGACACTTACTGCCTAATAACTCTTGCGGAATAACTCTGATACCAATTATAATTCATATGCAACGGGACGTCTTTAGGCCCACAATTTATTAACTTAGAAACATAATATGTTTAGAGTCATTGAAACACTAGATTTACAAGTCCAAAACTCACAAACCCTAGTCCTATATGAACAATAGTAACATGTGTACAATATTAACAGTAACCACCTAGCAAACGGTTACAAGTCTTTTGGTACTTTAGTGGCAGAGCTAACTTCAGAGGATTTGACCGCTCCCTGGGGGCGGGCGGGGGACAAAACATTTGAAAATAGGGTGAGCTTACGCCCAATGAGTGACCCAGAAAACATAGTCGATTCTCATGAAAAATCTCAATAAAGAGTTTAACTGAAACATAAGCTTCTACAGTACGTGTATTGCAGCATAAACATTTTCCAAGCATAAAACATATAAAGTTGTTTTAATCATAAAACAATAAAATCATTTCTCAATTCAAAGTACCCACTGTGGGTAAAAAAATCCCAAAACCAACTACTAGTCCAGAGAGAACCCTTTTTCTCAATCTCTCAGTCTATTTACCTGTGGCCAATCTAAGTACCGTCATACATTAGGTACTTCTACTCAGATACCTTCTCAATGTCCTTCAGTATCGAGCTGCTAGGATACCTTCTCAAACATCCTCCAGTATCCTGTTGGCTTGGTACCTTCTCAAATGTCCTTCAGTACCAATAGATACCTTCTCAAGTGTCCTTCAATATCTAGTTGGGCGGATACCTTCTCAAATGTCCTTCGGTATCGCGTTTTAGTAAAACTAGTCATAAATGACTTTCTCTTTAAAGCATGCAAAGTATAACACATATAAAAACAAAGCTTTAAAGATGCTAATGCATGCTGAACATATTTAACACATATAAATCGTTTTTCAACAATTTCTCATACATGCATGCGTTTAAAACATAATTCATAACTTGCTTAGAAATCACTTTATAAAACTAGTAGGCATGAGAATATTCTTCTTTAAAAACATGCTTTCTATAACACATTGTAATCAAACATTTTCAGTAAAATGTTTTAGTCAAAACATTTTAGCCACTCACCTTGATTTCTTAGGAGCTTTTCACTCTAGTAGCTCCTCAGGCTCCTTTTCACCCCTAGAATCTAGATTCAATTTTCAGCTTAGATTACTCATAGTTATGAACTTTATTTTGAAATACTTCCTTCTACACACTTATTTCAAAATTTCTCAGTAATCTTAGCCTAAAATTTGAGCTCAGAACTCTTTGTGGTTTGGCCGGAATCACAGAATATTCAAGACTGGCTCAAACTGATCAGACAGCCTAACCCTTCTGCTTTTTTTTCCGTTTCCAGCCTGATTTCTTTGAGCTTTTCCTTCAGTAGCCCCAATCTGAACACTAGACTCTCAGAACTTTCAGATGGCTTTGAAATCACTCCAAACGCACGAGTAGATTGGGAGATTTCCTCGTCCCAAGTTGATGTGTCCTCCTCACCCTCACTGTCCAAATGCGTCCACTTATGACTAACGCATGAGTTTGGCTCCAACACATGGTTTGCTTCACTCTCCCTCTCTTTTCACGTAATTTCTGAATTTGTGATTTGTAAATGAAGTCTCAAGGCTCTATTTATAGGCGTCTAGACTTCCTCCGGTGTTGACACCAACTACTTGGCTGTGTCTACTCCTCCCTTCATCAATGCAATCTTGCATCATCTTGGCCCAAGGTGTCTTCTCCACATGCGTCCACCTCAATTTCTTAGCCCTTAAGAATTTATCTCAAGAAGACACATGGTTTGGCTGACGTTTCCTTTGTGACCTCACCCTTTTGCGTCCAATTTTTGCCTAACGCATAGCATAACAATTTAACTTAGCCATTGCAAGAAATTATCCATCACCAACGCCTAGGGTGACCTTCCATACCTAAACGCATGGCTCACTTGCACGGCTTGCTTGCCATGGGCGCATGGTGCTGGCCACCATCGCATAGGTGTGCTTGGCCGCTCGACACATAGGCGTGCTTGTCCACATGGCCTACACGCAGCACTTTGAAGCTTGACCAAGTGCACAGACGCATGGACGTGCGGCTTGTGCTGCTCGCTCGCTCGCACAGCTGCTTGGACGCACGCATAGGTTGCACGCTTGGTTTACTTGGTACAATGCTCGAGGCATCCGTGCATGGTTGCTCGGCAGGTGCACGCAACGCACGGGCGTGGCTACTCGTCAGGCGCATGCAACGCATTATGCATTCCTCGACAGCGCACGAGTGTGCCTGGTCGACGCATCACACTCTCAATGATCTCGCTCTCGCTAATCTCGCTCTCAAACCGATCCTGTCGATCTTGTTGTCGCTGATCTTGCTCTCAACGATCTCGCTCTGAACGATCTCACTTTCAACGTTCTCGCTCTCAACGATTTGGCTCTTAACGATCTTGCTGTCAATGGTCTCACTCTCAGCGCTCTCAACGATCTCGCTCTTAGCTACTGCAAGCATTGTTTATCTTCGTGCAATCATTACACGATCGCCTACTTCATTGTGTTTTCATACCTACAAGGTCGCCTTTCTTCTCATTTTTTACGTTAATGTCTCTTAACGCATGGTTCCTTCTTGACTTTACACTTAGGAAAATTTTCTAAATTTTTTCCCAAAATCAACTTCCACATTTTTCTTTCAAATTTCCATCCCTTTCTTCACCATTCCATACTAGTTTTCACATCAACCCACTTATCACACAAATTTCAATAGGGAACACACTTAAGTAGAAAATTAGGGTTCGGGGTTCACATAAGTAGATAAATTGCTCCCTTAAAGGCTTATTCTGGGGCTTGAACAATGTGTTGCCACACCTTCTCTTGGCCCGAGAAGGGTTTACTCATCGTGGGACTATGATGTGTTTTTCATTAGAGGAATCAACTGTTGGGTTTTATGACCTAAAACTCGCAGTTTCTAAAAAGATAAACATTTTCTATAGTCAATAAACTTATTATTGATTGTATACATAATGGTCTAAATCCCATAAATTAAGACCCATGACTATTATATGAGTACTTGGACTTTATGTGGAGACATAAAAGTGGATTAGATTCGAGTAAATAGTCAAAATGATCTATAGTATATGAATAAGGTTGGGTGTCTTATTCTGGTAACACTATGGGATGCGACTTACTTTGTAGTTGTTACGAAGAGTTGTAAAATGCTACAAAGAAAGTGATCCTAATTCGTACATGTTATGATATGAGGAGTGGGGACGTCCTATGCAATGAGTTTGCATAAGATTAGACCAAGAAATAAGTTACTCTTACTTTATAACGCTATTTACTGTATAAGATTGACCATTTCACTTCGATGACCTAGGTAACTTGATCTTAATCCTGAGTTAATTATGAACTTCTGTTTATTCGGGATTATCCTTAGATTTGTATAGGTGAAGGTTGGCTCAATAGCGTCGGCTCAATAAGTCTTCCATTTCAGGGGTAAGACTAAATAGATAGCTGGGGACATAGGGTGCAAGACGAAATTCTCGCCTACCCGATTTAGGGATAGGAGAAAGGTTGTTCTCTTAAGTACCGAATCCAGGTCTTGAATAAGGGGCCCCACCCTCTCACTGGGCTAAGAGAGTTTTGGTTTAGTGACTGGATCACAAACCAGTTGTTCATTACATGATCAGTAGGAACTTGAGGAACAAGATGTAATCTTAGGGGTAAAATAGACATTTGATCCAACCATTATTATGAACCTAAGAAGGGTCAGCTTACTAATCATAGTGAGGGGAGTGCAACTATGGGCTTTAGTGGAGTGACTCATTAGTTAATGAATGAAGGATAATTCGGTGTTAATTCGGTGTAATGAGTTTAGGCAATTAATCTTGGATCGTTGGAGCCCATGATCTATAGGTCCACGAGGTCCCCCTACTAGCTCGTAAATGGATTAGCTTTAGAATAGCGTGATAAGTTAATTTGAAACGTTCGAATTAGAATTAAAGGAATTAGGAGAAAATATATTTAAAAATGATTTAAATATATGAAGATGAATTTGTGTAAAAATTAATTTAATATTGGATATTAAATTAATTAGAATTATTTAAATTGTTTAAATAATTATTTAATAATTTTATTAAAAAAATAATTTATGAAATTAATTTTGTAAAATTAATAATATTTTCAATTTTAGAAAACAAATTGATTTTCTGAAATCAATTGAAAAATTGAAAAAGATTTCAAAACACACAAATGGAATAGTGGTTTTTTCCATTACCATCTTCAAGTTGCTCACATACAATCCACTCTCTTTGTCTTCAATAACTCCAAGCATGAGTTGCATCTCATGTAGTCATCTTCTTTGCATGATAATCTGCAATATGTTGAGAAGATTTGAGTGGAATTGATGAATGCAAATATAGAATTTTGCTGGAAAAATCGTGTTGAAGAAGTTGTTCTTCAAGTGGTGGTAACAGTGAGCTCTTCACCAATTTCCCTTCATTCAAGCTTATTTTTAGTCACACAACTCAATCTAAAGCTCCAAGAGAATAGTAGGGAAGATCTTGAGGTGGTCTACAACAAGATTTGGAGAAGTTTACAGTTGAGAATCAAGATTTGAAGAGTTCTACAAAGGTATGACTTCAAACCCTCTTATGTTAGTTGAGCATGCTTTAGTTACTGCCAAAATGAATGAATTAGTGTATTTATTGATCCTTGTTGCTTTAGCTGCTTGCTAATACATTCCAAAAATTGGTATCAAAGCATCATATAAGCATTCAATTCGGTTTAATTTTGGTATGGTGGATGTTTTTCATGAGTTATATGAAATTGGTGCACTGGTATGGTTTTCTGAGATTTGGCATTTTATTTCTCTTTCATTTCTTGATTAAATTTGTAATTGGCCCTTGATTCATGAGCTTATATGTGTTCTCAAGAGTCTGTAATTTATTTGGAGTCATTAGAGTTGAAATTAAGATGTAATTGAAGAAACAAGTAAGAAGGTTGACTTGTAGATTCTATTTTTTCAGCCTCTGCTCAAATATCGTCGTTGAGGTTTAAATGCTAGATGATCATCTAGCTACGGGCGCTAAACGATGTGAACAAAAGCTAGATGTTCATGTAGCTATGAACGTTGGGCGTTGGCGTGTTGTGCGCTAGACGATCATGTATCTGCGGGAGCTAAACGATGTGTAGAGGTGTTATGCGATAGTGCTACACGATCGTGTAGCTTTGCGTGGGAGCTAAACGATGCATTGAAGTGCTATACGATGGCATTACATGATCGTTTAGTTTTTCGCGGCAGCTAAATGATGTGAAGAGGTGCTATGCGATAGTACTACACGATCATGTAGCTTTGTTCGCACGCTAAACTATCAAGACGAGGTGTTGTGCGATGGCGTTAAGGGATCGCGTAGTTTTGACCGGTGTTAAATGATGGCACTATGCGATAGATGGAAGACACTACACGATCATGTAGCTTGGTCAGGGGCTATATGATGGCACTACACGATTAGGAAAACACTAGACGATCACGCTAGACGATAGTTGTCAATGCTACATGATAAGCCTCGGCAAGATTTCAAGCATGGACCAAGAGCAGTCGGTTCGACCGGTTTTCTTGAGGTCCTGTCCAGTTTAGCCTTAAAAGGTTTTTGCTGGTCCAGTTTAGACTTTTCCAATCCGGTTCAAGTTGTTTGGGTTCGGTTTGGAATGGTTCGAGCGATTCAGAAGCGGTTTTTGAAGCTATTTTGTAATAATTAGGCTTTTGTTTGCTTGTTTATGCCAAAACTAAAACCATATCAGTATGTGCTTAGTAATTTATGTATTTGATGTATGTTATAATTAAATAAATCTTGTATATGCATACAGTATGCCATATAGATTTAAAATCCCACCGTAGGAAGTATGTTACATGCATTGAAAGTATGTTATAAAATGTTATAATATATAGTATGCATGTTAAAGTTTCTTTTATTTAATATAATTGTTATATTAAATATTGATTGCCTTTGATTTATGTTGTGGATGTTTAGCATGTCTAAAATTTTGTAATTTGTTATAAAATTGGGTTAGACGTTTAAAATTCATAACAAAGAACTGTTGCATGCTCACGTAGGTTAACCACTCATTTTAATAGTTAAAACTTGAAAACTCGGGTTACAAACTCAACCGGTATATAGTCCTGTCTAAGGCTAGGGGTACTTAAGTTGACGATCTATGGAACACCTCCTACCTGAGGATTATGGCCAAATTATTGTCGGAACACCGCCTACCTAAGCAAATACTCGTCGAAAAACATACAACATTCAATACGGTTTAACAAAACTAACATGAACCCCGTGTGACATCTAGTTTCACAATCACGCTTCAAAGGTTTAGGACAAAAGCCGCCGAAGGTTGGTTAATTTATCCCTCCTCTGAATTAAAACATTCTCAACTAGCCATTAATACTAGAACAACTTTTGCTTCTATAACGAGTAGCCATCATTGATTTGGTCAAGAAATCATTAACTTACTTAACAATTTCCCGTAAGTATGACCCATCATTTTAGGCCCTAGAGTTTCGCCCCAAGCACCCAATCCGAAGGGAAAAAATCTAATGGGTGCAAAAACTAAAGCGACCCTATCTATTTCTGGAATTCACCTTGATATTGACCAACTGCACAAAACCCATCCGAAGGGGGACGCTCCCAGGGCGCCACGAGGACTGCAAGAATAATCTCACGATGCGAACCAATGAAGGAGACCGTGGGACGTTGTGACACACCCTTCACCCACTTACTATAAATACTCTTTCTATCCACCTTGATATTGACTCATGCAAACACCATCCAAAGGGGGATGCTCCCAGGGCACCACAAGGCCAAGCATGAATCTCTCGGTGTGAACATTTAGGGAGAAACGTGAGTGGAACCATTGACATATCATATATATCTCTTCCTCCCACTGAGTATTTTATAACCTAAGGTTTAGTTTACTTAGAAAAAACACGGCTAAAGATTTTAGCTAAGTGACTTTTTAGGTTTGCTCAAGAGTAACTTTTACCTTGAAAAGTTGAACAACTTTTGATCATATCCATTAAACTCTTTAATGGAGTCTTAGTCTTTGATCAACTGTCGCATGCTTGCAGAAAATCTATCTAATTCACCTTTCTAGGTAGGTTCCTAGGTAGGGGTGTTCGTTTCCATCAACTTAAGTACTTCAGTCTAGACAGAACCTGCCTTAGACAAAACGTCCCTTATAGATAGATTTAATACAATTTTAATCTTTTATGCCAGTCAATTTAATCCTATTAAACCAATTTAGAATGATTAAACTTAGGTTGCTAATCCCATTAGAATATTGTATTAGAGTGTAATAACATGCAGTAGAAGTAACAAGGATCAATAAGCATCCAAATTCACTAATTTTGGCAGAAACTAAAGCATGCTCACCTAAATAAGAGGGTTTTGGATCATACCTTTGTAGAACTCTTCAAGATCTCGATCAAACAGTAGCAGTCTTCTCCAAAGATCACCATGAACCACCTCAATATCTTCCCCACTATCCTCTTGGAGCTTTAGATCGAGTGGTGGGACTCAAGAACAGCTTGATGTAGTGTAAAACACAAGGAGAAGCTCACAACACTCAGTTTTGAAGAACTTTTCTTCAGCCGAAATTTTCTCTCAAAATTTCTTTAGAATGCATGCCTCTAAATTCACTCAATTCTCCTTTATTTATTGCAAATGAACATGCGAAGAAGAAATGTGCATAGCTTGCAGCTCATGCTTGGAGTTTAATGAAGAAGGGGAAGTGAGATTTGTGTGAGCATGAAGAACATGATAATGGAAAATCTCATATTTCCATTTATGCATGTCATCTTGATTTTCCAATTTTTCTTTAAAATCAAAACCAATTTCAAAAAATCAATTTTGATTTCAAAACTAATAATTTAATTTTCTAATATTAATTTCACAAATTAATTTTAAAAAAATTAATTAATTTAATATCAAATATTAAATTAATTTTTACACAAAACCATCTTCATATATTTAAATCATATTTAAATATATATTCTTCTATTCTATTTAATTTTAATTTGAACATTTCAAATTAATTTCTCAAGTTACTCTAAAGCTTAACCATTTATAAGCTAGTAGGGGGACCTCGCAAGTCTATAGATCATGGGACCCAACGATTCGAGATTAATCGGTTAAACTCATTAGACAAATCTAACCCCCATCCGTTAACTAATGGGACACTCCACTATAACCCATAGTTGAACTCCCCTCACTGTAGATAAATTATGTCCACTTTATAACCATAATCAGTAAGTCGATCCTTCAGAGGTTGTTCATAATAACAACTGAGTCAAAATAACCGTTTTACCCCTGTGAATACATCTTGTTCCTTAAGTTCCCACTGACCCTCTAATGAACAATTCTGATTCATAATCCTTATGAATCAAATCCTTTCTCTATCATGAGAAGGCGGGGCTCCAATTGTTCAAGACCTGGAATCACATCAAAATAGTGCTAGTTGATTAGAGTTACTTCATAAACAAAAAAAGTCAAATAGATTTTTGTTATTCTATCAATTCCAACAAAATGCAACGAGATCTAGTATGAATTGGCGATCAGAATGTATATGGACAGAATTTATAAGAGGCTCTAAAAAAATCAGCAATTTCTGCTGGGCTTTTATCCTTTTTTTAGGTTCATTAGGGTTTTATTGGTTGGAACTTCCAGTTATCTTGGTAGGGATTTGATATCTTTATTTCCGTCTCAGCAAATAATTTTTTTTCCACAGGGGATCGTAATGTCTTTCACTTAAGAGAACAACGTATCTGTTAACCCTAAACTGGGTAGGAGTGAATTCCATCTTGTAAGCCTATGTCCCCAATTATTCATCCGATCTTATCCCTAAAATGGGAAGCTTATTGAGCAATGCTGTTGGACTACTCTCATCGTTTGCAGATCAAAGGATAATCCAGAACAAACAAGAATTCATAGCTAGCTCAGGATTAAGATCGAGTTAACCTAGGTTATATGATAAATGAAATATTTAGTTTTAATGGTAAACGATTGTTATAAAAAAAAGCGACTATTTTCGTGGTCCAGTCTACATGCAAACTCATTGCATAGGATGCCTCCACTCACATGTCTCAACATGAACGATTTGTGGATCACATCATTTGTAGCACTTTACAACTTCTTGTAACAACTACAGAGTGGACCTAATCCAATAGTGTTACTAGGATGAGATACCCAATTTCATCCATATACTTATTAGACCATTTAAGCTATATACTGTTAACTTGATCCTGTTTATGTTACTACATAAAGTTACACTATTCAGACTAGAGCCAAGGATATTTTTATTGGATTTTCATATAAGATGCAAAATCAACAAGTCATTACTATTGATAGATAGAATGTTTAACACGAACTGTGAGTTCTAGGACATTCTCAACACCTTGAACTTAGGTGTATCTCAATCCAATTGTAAAACCCTTTTAAAACATGAGTTCACCTAAGTCCGCATGCAACTCTTTCTTATTGATTTTAGTTCTAATTTCCATTATATTGCTTATAACAAAAACAACCAAAACCATCCACAGCACGAAGCAAACACATACAAGGCATCCATAACGCTTATAAAAAACCTAAGTGTCATGCTCTATGCATTCTTCATTCATTACTACTTTTATATAACACTTATATAACTAAGCAATGAACCAAGTACACATGCTTCCATACACCCTTACACAATAACACTTATAATATAAAGATGTTGCATGAATATGCTTACTGCAAGCATAAATATAACTCTTATATTTCATGATGCATGTGCATGCTCTCTTGTAATTTCATCATGCCATACTATAACATTTATAATACATGATGTATGAATAATTGCATAACCTAAGGTGGGTTTTAAATCTATATGGCATACACTATGCCATATAAACCAGATACATCTCATGTACATTAAGCAAAAGTTGATGAACCGGGATAATTAGCCTCAAAATCCTCAAAAACAAAGCTAACTATTACAAATAGCAAAGAGTTTCGGTTCAAACAGGCGAACCAAATCTTGAATCTGAAGGAACTCTTAACGAAGAGTATCCATGAGCGCATTCGGATCTTTCCGATTTCATTGTGACCAAAATACAACACATACATTCTAACATACATTTATGAAAATTCACACTAATTAAAGGCATGCTTTGAACAATAAAATTACAAGGGAAAGAGTTCTCATACCAGTTAAAGACCCTCTTCAAGCTTTGGAACCCTTACGCAGTAGAAGAACCTCCACCCGTACTCTATTGTCGAGCAAGCAAGTCGGCTGCAACAGCACGGTCGTCTACACGAATGGCAACAACAGGAACAGTCACGAACAAGTGAGCAGTAGCGAGGACGACACCACCAAAATGGAGCCCTTGGTATTCTCAAAATGAGAATCCAAAGTGTGGTCTTTGGTGAATTTTGTAGAGGTTGGAGAAAGAGAAAATCGTGTAGGCGATAAGCAAGTGGGAGAGAAAATGAGCTATCGTATAGCTATATGCTTATCGTTTAGAAGAAGCCACACGATCGTGTAGGTTTTACTAAGCGATCGTTTAGTAGATGGTAGACGGTCATTTAGAAAACACGGAACACTATGCGATCATTTAGGAAAGCTAAGCGATCGTTTAGGGATAAACGTGCGATCGTTTAGGCACTGATGTGCGATCGTTTAGGCGATAAGTGACTATCATATAGGCTCTCAAACTATTCGATTGTTACGTTTTCACACTGATGTCAATTTTTTCGAACTTTTGTAAAATGAAACAAATTTTCATTTTATTCTTCGATTTCCATAACCGAATGCGGCTGTTCCCACTTACGCACAACCGAGAGAAGTTTTAGGCCAATTATCATATAATTAACAAATTTAATAATTAATAAATATAATCATATTATATTCTTACCCTATAGTTTGATATCACATTTCTACTATAGTAATTTCTCCTCCACATGATATAAATCATATTTATATCTAAATTCCTCCATAATAATGTATCTCATACATTTAGTCAACTATATCATATATAATTAACCAGTCCAATTATATCATATATAATCGAACTCCCTTATGTCAATTTGAATATTTCAAACTGATCCAAACACTCATTCTCGACTTTATCCAAGTTGCCCAGGGGACCTAATGGACCTGTGGCTCGAAGCTCTAATGGTACGTGAGTAGCTGACTAAACTCTTTAGCCACGAGATCCACCATCCATTAACTGTCAGGCATTCCACTAAAGAACAGCAGCTGAACTCTTCTTACCACAGATATATTTCTGTGTCCATCGGATATAATCAATCATGAGTACGATGACCCTTCACATATGCTCGTAAGTACAACTGGGCCAATTTACCATTTTGTCCCTATAGTTACATCTCACTCCTTAAGTACCACTGATTCCTCTAATGAATAATACAACATAGCCCAACTATGTGTGAACACCTCACGCGCCAAGCGAAGGTGTGTGGTGCCATATCGTTAGAGCCCTAGAATCAGCCCTTAAGGGAATTATCAATCTACTTACCCCTGCCTCAGGGAAGGAGTGAATTCCATCTTGTGTAGCTGAGTTCCTAGCTCCCAAATCAGAAGAATCCCCAAAATGGTAGGTTTAAATTTCAATCATTCCCCACTAAACAGTTTCAAGAACTAGTAAATCATATTTACTTTATAGGCCTTCGGTTGCCTCTCCTCTCTTTCAGATAGCGAGGACAGTCCTCTTCCAGTGTCCAATCTTGGTTTTGCTAGTGGAAATCAATTTCCTGTCTGGTGCCTCCTTGGGCCATATGGCGTGGTGTTAGCAGGGCATCCTTCCTTTTCCGCTTACCACCTTATCTTCTTCCCCTTTGCAGAGTTTACAAGTCAGAAGGTCTTAAAACTTCGTTCTGAGATCGACCTCCATGAAAGTGTCCTGGAGGATGAAGCAACATTTGTCTCACCCTTCTTCCTCTCCTTACTTTTCAGTAAGATTGGTAGGTCTGCAACTCGTTGAGAGGAGCTTGTAAGGTCTATATTTCACTTTTGTTAAGAATCACAATTTGCTAACAAGTGCAGGAAGCTCTTCGCGGAAATCGAATACAGAATTATGCCTAACTGGCTGCCCTCATCGATGGTAACCTATTTACTCTGCTCACATTGAAGTGGACCATCAATTGTTATGCACTTGTTCACGAATAGAGGTGCCTTTTTCCATTTTGGAGTTGAAATATATATTTATTTGAGTCTCATGCATAAGCTGTTCAGATGGTCTGGTCCAAACATCCCCGGCTTAGGGACTCCATGATCTCACGTACTAAGACCATAGGCTCATGTTTCTGCCTAAGAGTTAGAAAGAACTAGCCCAAGATGTATGCTCTGCCTTCTCATCCCCTTGTCCATCACTCGATTGCCCCCGAACATTTCAAGCGTCATGGCGAGATGGTAGTAGGAGGACATGGCCTCCGTGAGAGCGAACATGAGATCCTCGTATGATAAGGCATATCAGTGCACACATGTGTTCACTGTTGCGAAATTGTCGCGTCAGTATAGTTTGGCACTTTAATCAAAGTGTCCAACATGGTGTTGTTTTGCCATTTTTGAAAAAAAAAATGTTGTTACTGAAAATATGAACAAACTTTATTAGATTGCTAAACCACTTTAACCAATGATACAATTTTTGCCCGAAAAACAGTTTCAAGTACCCTAAGTTAAAGACTTCTATTTTGCGCAGTACATGATTGGCTTCCGCATAATACACTCGAGCAGGGACAACCCCTAATCTCTACCCGGCAGATCGCGACGGCTGATCCAGATGCCCCTTCGGCCTGGCAGATGAGACATTTTCAACCAATATGCAAAACAATTCTGGAATCTTAGATCCTAAACCACCCCACACACTGCTTTTTGGTTTCAGAGAATCGTTAATCTCTTAAAAATTCCACTAGCATCACTTCTGACCTCTCGCTCCACAGGTTACAGAGTCCCACCCTAAATGCAGTGCCACCGTAGGGAAGAAGCAGATATAGGACAAGAAACTAAGTTTACCTTTATCCTCTGCTATAGGAGATAAAATACAAGAAATGCAGAAAGCTACCATCCCTTTAGGGAGACACTCCCCAAGGTTTGTCCTTGAGGCGTATGCGTCAGTAAGCTTTATTCAACCCAAATGAGGGAGACCAAGGGATATTGTTGGTCCACACTTCCCACTCCCAATTTACTATAACACTTCTCTTCTATTCGTCTTGATATTGAACTACCCAAACCACATCTGTTAGGAGGACACGCCAGAAGGTTTGCCTCGAGGCCGAGGTTAGATCTCACGGTGTGGACTATTTTAGGATACGGAAAGGTTTTAAAGTGAAGCTATTATGCCCTCAAAGTACCTCCCCACTGAGTACTTTATAACCTAAGGGGTTTCATTACATGAAAAAACACGGCTAAAGATTTTAGCTAAGTTCTTTTTAAGTTTTTACTCATAAGAAACTTTTACCTTGAAATATGAACAAAGTCAATATCCATTTAAACCTTTAATGGAGCTTAGTCCTTCAACTGTCGCGTTGCTGAAAATCTATCTAATTCACCTTTTCTAGATAAGTTCCAGGTAGGGGTTTCTTTCCATAACTTAAAAATTCAGTCTAGACAGAACCTGCCTTAGAACAAAACGTCCCTTATAGATAGATTTAACAATTTTAATTTTTATGCCAGTCAATTTAATCCTATTAAACCAATTGATAAAGATTAAACTTAGGTTGCTAATTCCATTAGAATCGTGATTCTATAGGTTTATTTGATCCAAGTTTTAAACATTTTAAAACCATAATTAAAAACCTAAAGTGAGCATGCATGTCTTTTCTTATTTCTTTTAGTTCTAATTTCTCTTAACTTTTTTAAAAAGAAACAGAACTAAAAACACCATTGCACACAATAAGGTGTTATAACATTTATAAACTAACCTATGTGTCATGCTTCATGCAATATCCGGGTCATTACTATACATAACTTCTTTTATATAACGCGTAATAACCAAGCCAAACAATGGCCATCATTCACCCTTATACTATAACAATTATATCATAAAAGATCTGATCGCCATGTTAATGTTTGTTTATGCATGCATAAATTAACTCTTATTTATCATGATGCATGTAGCATGCTCTTTACTAATTTCATGCATGGTCCTAAATATAACACTTATAATATAAGTATGTATGAATAATGCATAACCTAAGTGGGATTACATATGTAGCATACCATATGACATATAAAAACATACATCCAGCATGTAATAAAATAAGGATTCATGGTTGGGATGAGCTTTTTTAAAAAAAAAAAAAAAGAAAATGACAAACAACCCTGATTCTATTACATTTTTCCATCGGAGCGAACCGGGGCTTGAACCGCAGGAGGACATTCCATAGTTACTAAACGCTGAGGTAGACGATCGCCCAAGCACGTACTAAACGATAGATTGCAAAAAACTAAACGACGTTTGTAGACGACAACGAGGCTGCGCAAAGCCTGACGTCTAGGCGACTTCGCTTAACGCGGACGATAGGTAAACGATTACCTTGCCATTTACTAAAGTGATCGAGTCAGTTACTACAACCGATGATAGCTTGCTGACCTAAATGATTGTCTAAGTGCGCGTGCAGTTAAACGATACGTTGAGCATCCCATCGTCTACCACGACCGATACTCAGGCGATCGGCTTACCCATCATTACACGACGGCGATCAACCCTGAATCGTCTCTCCTCAAGAACGTGCAAGCTTTCCCCATCTTCTTCCGAATGACTCAAGAACAAACACGATTTGAGAATTACAATCTCCGATAACGTTATAATGCCAAAAAAAACGTAGGGGCCTTTACATAAAACAACCGAAAATGTAAAAGAATTAAATCAGACTGAGGCGAACATTCCCACGAAAACATCCATAATCCGCACGATCCAACAGCAACTTTAACAATTTAAAACATAGCAGACATGCACCCACCAAGAAGTTAATTAATTTGTCTCTTAAACAATGAAAATTAGAATATCAGAACCGGCTTTGATACCAAACCCGTCCCATCTCCTCAACCTCTTGAGGCATCTTAGAACACATGTCCTTCGACAAAGTGACTTCATGCCTGAACGGCAGTAGGCCCCTCTTGGACTCCTGCATCGAGTACTTGAGCAACATCTTGTCAATGTATGATGCCTAAGCAGTGTTAGCACTCTATTTTTATGATCTCGAAAGATCTGTATACCAAGAACAAACCGAGCCTCTCCCAAATCTTTTATTTGAAATTGGGTCGCTAGCCAGTTCTTAACTGCAGTCAGTAGACCTACATCAATCCCAGTGAGTAGTAATCGTCTACATACAACACTAAGAAGACTACTGAAGCGTTAATGATCTTCTTGTAGACACAAGGCTCATCAACGTTTTGGTCATAGCCATACGACTTGATCGCAGTATCAAACCGTATATTCCAAGATCGAGATGCCTATTTCATCCCATAAATGGACCGATTCAGCTTGTAAACCTTTTGCTCTTGACCTTGAACTATGAATCCCTCGGGTTGCACCATGTAAATAGTCTACTCAAGATTTACATTCAGAAAGGTCGTCTTGACATCCATTTGTCAGATTTCATAATTATAATAAGTTGCAACGGACAGAAGGATGCAAATCAACTTTAACATGGTAATAGGCGAGAAAGTCTCCTCATAGTCGACTCCCTCTACTTGGGTATAACCCTTTGCCACAAGTCGAGCCTTGAAGGTCTGTACATTCCTATCAGCACCCCGTTTGCGCTTGTAGATCCATTTACAACCTATAGGTCTTACCTCATCAGGCAGATCTACAAGATCCCATACTGAGTTGAAGTACATTAACTCCATCTCGAGATCCATGGCCTTGACCCATTCATCCCAGTCAACCTCCTCCATTTCCTTCTGATAAGACAACAGATCCTCAACGTCACCATCTGCTGCCATAGCAAGGATTTCCGTGAAACCCAGATAGCAAACTGGTGGGTTTACAACTTTCCCACTACGTCAAGGTTCCCTCAACTTTTGAGGTGGAACCGACCTACTAGATGAACTCTCATCAACAACTCTTGCTGATGTAGCAGGCTCTTCAACAACTCCTGTTGAAGTTTCAGTAGATTCATTGGAAAGCTCACGCAACACGACTTACTTCGTGGATTGTGCTCCCTTATATGATCCTCCTCCAGGAAAATAGCATTCGTTGAAAAAAACACCCTATTTTCTGTCGGATCATAAAAATAACCCCCTCGTGTACCTTTGGGGTAGCCTACAAAGAGGCATAACCTCGACCATGATTCCAACTTTTTGGGATTAGCCTCAAACACATGTGTAAGGCAATCTCAAATGTGAAAGTGATGTAAACTAGCTTTATGCTCGTTCCACAACTCCAGAGGTGTTCTCACAACACTATTGAAGGGAACTCAGTTGAGTATGTATACCACAATCTCCACTGTGAAACCCCAAAACAAGTTTGGTAAGGAAGCATAACTCATCATCGAGCGAACTATGTCCAACATGGTCCTATTTCTCCTCTCCACTACACCATTCTGCTGAGGTGTACCCAGCACTGAGAGTTGCGAAAAGATTCCATGTTCTATCAAATATTCCTAGAATGTCGAGTCCAATAACTCTCCACCACGATCCGATCAAAGTGTTTTAATCCATCTATCCAATGCGTTTTCAACTTCAGCCTTGAACTCTTTGAACTTTTCAAAGGATTCAGACTTCCGTTGCATAAGAGAAACATACTCGTACTTAGAGTAATCATAAGTAAAACTGATAAAATACTCATAGCCACCTCGGGCTCGCACATTTATAGGACCACAAAGGTCATAATGTACTAAATCAAGAGGCTCTTTGGCTCTATAACCTTTTCCAGTAAAAGGTCATTTAGTCATCTTACCTTCAAGGCAAGACTCGCACAATGGTAATGAATTTTCTTCTAACTCACTTAAAAGTCCATTCTTCACCAATCTCTCAATCCTATTAAGATTGATGTGCCCTAAACCTAGATGCCAAAGGTGGGCATTTTCTTTTGGAGAAATACGTCAACGTTTTGTTTGAGTTATGGAAATTTTAAACAATTTTGTGTTATGGAGGGAATTAATGGCTAACGGCCTTAGCACATTTAAATTAAATTCTAGATTTGCTATACAAATAATAACACCATCTTTATGAATAAATGCTTTATCCACATTAAAAGAAATAGTGTATTTATATTGCAATAAAAACTTTGCAGAAATTAGGTTCCTCTTAAGTTTAGGAACAATATATACATCATTGAAAACTAGAAACCTATTATGTAAAGTTAACTGGAGCCCTCCCACTACCACAGCTGAGACGACGTGCCCTGTGCCTACTCGCATCGTCATCTCAATAGTCTCCAACTGTCTCCAGGATTTAATCCTCTGAAAAGAAGAACAAATGTGGTTAGTGGTGCCTGAATCAATTATCCAGGCAAAATCATCATTCCCCACTAAACAAGTTTCAAGAACTAGTAAATCATATTTACCTTTATAGGCCTTGGTTGCCTTCCTCTCTTTCAGATAGCGAGGACAGTTCCTCTTCCAGTGTCCATCTTGGTTGCAGTGGAAACAATTTCCCTTGTCTGGATGCCTCCTTGGGGCAATAGGCGGTGGGTTAGCAGGCACCTTCCCTTTTCCCTTACCACCCTTATTCTTCTTCCCCTTTGCAGAGTTACAAGTAGAAGGTCTAAACTTCGTTCTTGAGATCGAACCTCCATGAAAGTCCTGGAGGATGAAGCAACATTTGTCTCACCCTTCTTCCTCTCCTTACTTTTCAGTAAAGATTGGTAGGTCTGCAACTCGTTGAGGAGAGTTGTAAGGTTATATTTCACTTTGTTAAGAATCACATTGCTAACAAAGTGCAGGAAGCTCTTCGGAAATGAATACAGAATTATGCTAACCTGGCTGCCCTCATCGATGGTAGACCTATTTAACTCTGCCACATTGAAGTGGACCATCATGTTAAGCACTTGTTCACGAATAGAGGTGCCTTTTTCCATTTTGGAGTTGAATATATATTTATGAGTCTCATGCATAAGCTGTTCAGATGGTTGTCCAAACATCCCCCGTAGGGACTCCATGATCTCACGTACTAAGACCATAGGCTCATGTTTCTTGCCTAAGAGTTTAGAAAGACTAGCCAAGATGTAGGCTCTGCCTTCTCATTCACCCTTGTCCATCACTCGGATGCCTCCCGAACATTTCAAGCGTCATTGGGAATTGGTATAGGAGGACAGGCCTCCGTGAGAGCGAACATGAGATCCTCGATGATAAGGATTATCGTGAACATGTGTTTCCATGTTGCGAAATTGTCGTCAGTTAATTTTTTGGCACTTAACAAAGCCAACATGGTTGTTGCCATTTTGAAAAAAAAAGGTTGTTACTGAAAATATGAACAAAACTTTATTAGATTTTGCTAAACCACTTTTAACCAATCAATTTTGCAAAACAGTTTCAAGTACCCTAAGTTAAAGACTTCTATTTTGCAATGATGCCCCAATAAGGCAGGACAAACATCACCGGTGGGGTGATCAGATGCCCCTTCGCTGGGATGAGACATTTTCAACCATTAGGCAAAACCAATTCTTGGAACTGAACCTAACAGCCACCATGTTTTTGGTCTAGAAATGTTAATCTTTAAAAATTCCACATAAGTGTGACCTCTCGCTTTCAGTACCAGAGTCCCACCCTAATGAGCCCACCGTAGGGAAGAAGCAGATTAGGACAAGAAACTAAGTTACCTTATCCTCTTATAGGAGATCAAATAAAGAAATGCAGAAAGCTACCATCCTTTAGGGGGACACTCCCAGGGTGCCTCGAGGCGATGCGCAGTAACTTTATTCAACCCAACGAGGGAGACCAAGGGATATGTTGTCACACTTCCCACTCCCATTTACTATGAACACTCTCTCTATTCGTCTTGATATTGACCTACCCAAACACCATCTGTTAGGAGGACACGCCAAAGGTGCCTCGAGGCCGAGGTAGATCTCACGGTGTGGACTATTTAGGAGATACGTGAAAGGTTTAAGTGAAGCATATTATGCCTCAAGTACCTCCCACTGAATGTTCTACCTAGGGGTTCATTAACATAGAAAATCCGGCTATTGATTTTAGTCTAAGTTTTCTTTTTAATTTTCTACTCATAAACAACGTTTGTCTATGAAATATGAACAAGTTCAAGTAGTCACATTTAAACACTTTAATGGATTGTCCTTAACTTGCGTGCGTGTATCAAATCTATCTAATTCACCTTTTCAGATAAGTTCCCAGGTAGGGGTATTACATTTTCGTCAACTTAAATACCCTAGCTTAGACAGAACCCGCCTTAGACAAAAGGTCCCTTATAGATACATTTACTACACTTTAACCTTTTATTAGTCAATTTAATCCTATTAAACTGATGAAAAAGATTAAAGCCTTAGGGTTGCTAATCATATTAGAATCGTGATCTTAGGTTTATGTGATCCAAGTTTTAAACATTTTAAAACCATGAATTAAACCTAAGTGAGCATGCATGTCTTTCTTATTTCTTTTAGTTCTAATTTCTCTTTAACTTTTAAAAAGAAACAACTAAAACACCATTGCACACAATAAGGTGTTTATAACATTTATAAACTAACCTATGTGTCATGCTTCATGCAATATCCGGTCATTACTATACATAACTTTTATATAACGCGTAATAACCAAGCAAACATGCCATCATTCACCCTTATACTATAACAATTATAATATAAAGATGATGCATGTTAATGTTGTTTATGCATGCATAAATATAGCTCTTATATTATATGATGCATGAGCATGCTCTTACATAATTAAATCATGCTTCTCTAAATTATAACAATTACAATAAAAAGATGATGTATGACCAATGCATAACCTAAGGTGGGATTTACTATATGTGCATACCATATGACATATAAAAACATACATCGCATGTAATAAAATAAGGATTAATGGATTGGGATGAGCTTTTAAAAAAAAAAAAAAAGAAATGAAACAACCCTATCTATTACATTTTTCATCGAGCGAACCGGGTCTTGAACCGCCAGGAGGACTCCATCATGTACTAAACGCTGAAGGTAGACGATCGCCCAACACGTACTAAACGATAGATGCAAAAAACTAAACGATCGTGTAGACGACAACGAGGCTGCGAAGCCTGATCGTCTAGGCGATCGCTTAACGCGACGATAGGTAAACGATTTACCTTGCATTACTAAGTGATCGTTTAGTCAGTTACTAACCGATGAAGCTTGCTGACCTAAATGATTGTCTAGTGCGCGTGCATGTTAAACGATACGTGAGCATCCCATCGTCTACACGACCCGATACTCAGCGATCGCTTACCCATCATCTACACGACGCGATCAACCCTTGATCGTCTCCTTCCTCAAAGAACTGCAACGCTTTCCCCGATCTTCTTCACGAATGACTCAAGACAAACAGATTTTGAATTACAAACTCGATAACGATTATTAATGCCAAAAAAACGTAGGGGCCTTTACAAACAACCGAAAATGTAAAAGAATTAAATCAGACTGAGGCTAACATCCACGAAAACATCCATAATCCGCACATCCACAGCAATTTAACAATTAAACATAGCAGACATGCACCCACCAAGAATGTATATGTAATTTGTTGCAACAATGAAATTAGAATATCAGAACCTGGCTTTGATACCAATTGAAGGAACTCTTAACGAAGAGCATCCATGAGCACGTTTAGATCTTCTCGATTTTATTATGACCAAAATACAACACATACATTCTAACATACAATTATGCAAATTCACACTAATTAAAGGCATGCTTTGACCAATAAAATTACAAGGGAAAGAGTTCTCATACCAGTTAAAGACCCTCTTCAAGCTTTGGAACCCTTACCCAGCAGAAGAACCTCCACCCGTACTCTATCGCCTAGCAAACAAGTCGGCTGCAGCAGCACGATTGTCTATATGAACGGTAGCAACACGAACAGTCACGAACAAGTGAACAGTAGCAGGGACAACACCACCAAAATGGAGCCCTTGGTATTCTCAGTGTGAGAGTCCAAAATGTGGTCTTTGGTAAATTTGGTAGAGGTTGGAGAAAGAGAAAATCGTGTAGACGATAAGCAAGTGGGAGAGAAAATGAGCTATTGTATAGCTATGTGCTTATCGTTTAGAAGAAGTTACATGATCGTGTAGGTTTTACTAAGTGATCGTTTAGTAAATGGTAGACGATTGTTTAGAAAACATGGCATACTATGCAATCGTTCAGAAAAGCTAAGCGATCATTTAGGGACAAACGTGCAATCGTTTAGGCGCTGGTGTGCGATCGTTTAGGCAATGAATGACTATCATATAGGCTCTCAAACTATGTGATCGTTACGTTTTCACACCGATGCCAATTTTTTTCGAACTTTTGCAAAATGAAACAAATTTTCATTTTATTCTTCAGTTACCATAACCGAACGCGGCTTCTCCCACTAACGCACAACTGAGAGAAGTTTTAGGTCAATTATCATATAATTAACAAATTTAATAATTAATGAATATAATCATATTATATTTTTACCCTATAGTTTGATATCACATATCTACTAAAGTAATTTCTCCTCCACATGGTATAAATCATATTTATATCTAAATTCTTCCATAATAATGTATCAAATACAGTTAGTCAATTATATCATATATAATTAACCAGTCCAATTATATCATGTATAATCGAACTCCCTCTTGTCAATTTGAACATTTCAAGCTAACCCAAATACTGATTCTCGACTTTATCCAAGCTACCCAGGGGACCTAATGGACCTGTGGCTCAAAGCTCCAATAGTACGTGAATAATTGACTAAACTCTTTAGCCACGAGATCTACCATCCGTTAACTGTCAGGCATTCTACTAAAGACCGATAGCTGAACTCTTCTTACCATAGATATATTTCTGTGTCCATCGAATATAACCAATCATAAGTACGATGACCTTTCACAGATGCTTGTAAGTATAGCTGGGCCAATTTACCATTTTGCTGCTATAGTTACACCTCACTCCTTAAGTACCACTGATTCCTCTAATGAACAATACAACATAGTCCAACTATGTGTGAACACCTCTCGGGCTAAGAGAAGGTGTGTGGTGCCACATCGTTCAAGCCCTGGAATCAACCCTTAAGGGAGTTATCTATCTACTTACGCCTACCTCGGAGAATGAGTGAATTTCATCTTGTGTAGTTGAGTTCCCAGCTTCTAAATCAGACGAATCCCCAAAATGGTAGGTTTAAATTGGCGACCTGGCCACTCGCACCCATACAGATCAAAGGACCGCTCTCAATAGCAGGAGTTCCTAACTCACTCAGAAATTAAGGCCATGTTACCTATGGGAAGTCTCTGTCATGAACGGTGTTATATAACGAGACGTTAACATTTCATGGTCAAGTCTTATACAAACTCTTAGTATAGGATGTCCCCGCTCGCATGTCCCCTACACGAATGATCAGGATCAGACCATCTACGACACGTCACAACACTTGTGACCATTCCATAAAGCGGTCGCATCCGTAGCGTTACCAAGATAAGGTTTCCCTTATATATCTATATACTATAGACCAGTTTGGTTATCACTCAAGTCATGATCTACTGTATGTACCACATACATGCTTAAGTTACATATAGATAACCAGGGTTTTATGTTTATTGGTTTATGGTAAAGCAAATAAAACATGCAACTGAGCAAAAAACAAGATGTGAAGTAAATATCATATATTATACAACACAAGCGTTCGTACAAATTGTTTACAAACTACAGGACACAGAACTTGAGGGAATCAACCCCAACAGAATCGTCCGGGCGAAAAAACGCTTCTCCACTGATTGTGTACTAAACTTCTTGGATTGCCTACACGAAGAGTAAACTCTTTACTCAATTGTTTACCAAAGCTTCCTGACCTAAACGATCGTTTAGCAACGACCATGTACCATGAATATGTGATGAAGCATGAGGCACGCGATCGTGCAGCGTGCAACACATAATACAAGCCTTAAACGATCATCTAAACGACAACGAAGCAGTAAAGCACAATCATTTAAACGATCGTTGAGCAAGCGCGAATAATTGACATATCAAAATGAGCATAACTCAACTAATATAGTATTTACATTATTAACCTCAAAGTTAGAGGTTTGATTCCTCCCCTCCCCTCCCCCCCCCCCCCCCCCCCCCCACCCCCCCCCCCCCCCATATTGTCAAAAAAAAAAAAAAAAAAAAAGTCAATTTGACATAATAATTTATAATGTGTACATTCCTTTCTTGAGTTGGAGAAGAAATCTTATATAATATATCACATTATTTCATTGGTTGTTTTAGATATAGGAAAGTGAACCAAAATATTGATTAAAATAGCGAAGTTTCACTATCTATAATGTATCATTTGTACTTGGGGTTTTAAGTCTTGTTTCACTTGTTTATAACCTGTAGAGATTAGTTAGTTAGAATAAGTTGTCACTCTTACCTATAAATAGAAGTTGGATCATCCATTTGAATAGATATATACAATTGATCTTATAAAACTTATTTGGTTTGAAAATCAAATTGGTATTAGAGCAAGAACGATGGTGGGAAAGAAACCAACAAACGACAACAACCTAGAGGCCTTGGTCAAAGAAGCAGCTTCATCTGCTGCCCTATCACTAAGGGCTTTGACGAGACGTGTGCAGTCCATTCAAGAATCCATTGGATGGTATTCATCAACTCCTGGAAAGAATGCCAATCCGGATGAAAGAGATAGCAAATAGTGTGGCATTAGGTCAACAACCAAGAGAGCAAAGTAATCCAAGAAACAATAATCAACCACAAAAATAACAGAATATGAATGTCCAACTACAGAATCATCAAAGAAACATTCAAGAATTACCAATAGCCATTCAAGAAAGACCAAGAATGTAAGCTTTTCATCAAAGACAATAGAAAAATAGTGATTCATCAAGCGAAGATGAAGAGAAGAATAATATTCAGATGGGGCATTAGAGAGTAGGGGCTCATCATCAACAATAACACCCACTGGCGGGGGAAATGAACGAGTATAGAGTCAAATTGGACATTCCAATCTTCAATGGCAAGAGAGACATCGAAGTGCTCTTAGAGTGCATAAAAAATGTTGAAGGGTTTTTCAAGTATGCCAATACTCCTAACCATAAGAAGGTTCAATTAGTGGCTCTCAAGTTCCACTGGTGAACTTCAGCATGGTGGGAACAACGGGAAGTAAACTTATTTCGAAGTGGGAAAAACCCCATTACTACTTAGGAAAGACTGGGAGAATGATGAAAGAAAGGTTTTTATCAAATAAATATGAGCAAATCCTCTACAATCAATACCAAAACCTCAGACAATGAACGAGGATAGTAGCAGAATGCACCAGAGGTTTTCATCGCTTAGGGGTTAGAACCAATTTGTTCGAAAGTGAACAATACTTAATCGCACAATTTGTGGGTGGTCTTCACATAGACATTCGTAATAAGGTAAAATTCTAACCTTTAGGATTTCTTACTGATGTGATCTCTTTGGATGAAGTAATTGAAGAAATGAATGATACTCAATCAAATAAATTAGTGGGAAGCCTTACCAAACTCTTTAAAGAGAGGAACTCCAATCTATCAAAAGATACAATCCACAAGTAATCAAGAAGACACGATCAAGAATCAAGAAACTCAATCTGAAAAGAATAAAGAACCAGTTGTGGCAACTGCAACAAAAAAAAAAAACACCAATCCTTACAGTCAACCAACTCTTGTGAAGTGTTTTAGATGTGGAAAAACAGGGCAAATTTCCAATAATTGCCCAGAAAGAACAATTGCAATAGTGGAAGAAGAGAACGACCAAGAACAAGACTTTGAGGAAGATAAAAGATGAAATAGATGTTTTAAAACCAGACAACAAAGGTCCAGTAATGTGTGTTGTTCAAAGGATCCTAATCAACCCAAAGATTGACCAGAACATGCAAAAACTGTCGTTCAAAACCAGATGCACAATCAAGGAAAAATCTGCAACATGATTATTGACAGTGACAACTCGGAAAACATAGTCTCCAAAAAGCTCATTCAAGCTCTCAATCTCAAAATAGAACCTCATCCAACTCCATACAAGGTCAGGTAGATCAAAAAATAAGGTGAAGCTCAAGCGGTTGGGACCTGCATAGTTCATTTCTCCATTGAAAATAACTACAAGGACCAGATCGTGTTTGATGTCATTGACATGGATACTTGCAACATCTTATTAGGACGACCATGGTAATACGATATGAAAACTTTTCATAACGAGCACGAAAAAACTACGAGTTCTTTTGGCATGGATGAAAAATCATCCTCTTACCAATCACTAAACCCAATACCTCAAGATCATCACAAGACACAAAGGTATAATTATTCAGTATATTAAATGGTAAACAATTCCTCAGAGAACGTGAGAATTTGAAGTGGGAGGTTAATTGTTAAAGGGGAAACTCAACGAAAAGAGAACACCCACCTCCCAAAACCTATTCAAGATCTATTCAAGCAGTTTCCAAACATTTTTCAAATACCAACAAGCCTCCCACCACTTTGTGACATACAACATCAAGTCGATTTTATTCCAAGCGCACAACTTTCAAACCTTTCACATTACAAAATGAGCTGCCACGAATACAAAATTCTATATGATCACATTCAAGATCTTTTAAAAATTGGAGATATTTAACCAAGCATCAGTCTATATGTTGTTCCAGCACTCCTAACACCAAAGAAAGATGGTAGTTGGTGCATGCTTGTTGACAGTCGAACCCTCAACTACATCACTATCAAATATTTATTCTTAATTCCTCAGATTAGTGACCTATTGGACCAACTTGGTGGAGCACACATCTTCTCCAAACTTGATCTTCATAATGGCTATCACCAAATAAGGATCAAATCAGGAGACAAATGGAAAACTACCTTAAAAATAAATGAGGTTCCCCTGCTTAATAAGTTGGTGTGGCTTGTCATACTTTTGGTCTCTAAAATGCTCCTAGTATGTTTTTTAGGCTCATAAATAAGATTCCCCTGCTTAATAAGTTTTTTCTGCTTTATTTTGATGATATTCTTGTCTTTAATAAGTTTTTTTATAAGATAAAGATGGTAGTATAAAACATTTGAATACTATCGTCTTTATCTTATAAAAAAATCACCAACACACAAAAGCAAAAAAATATATGTTTTTCTAGTTACTGAAATTTCTTTTTTAGGGTTTTTAATTGGTCACAATGAAGTAAAAATAGAACCAAAGAAGGTAGAGGTAATTTCCAATTGGCCGACTCCTATAAATGTAAAACAATTACAATCCTTCTTAGGTCTAGCTTCCTTTTACATAAAATTTATTCAAAATTTTGGTACTTTAACTTCCCCTCTTACTGATTGTCTAAAAAAAAAAAATAACTTAAAAAAGGGACACGAACAAGAAACTAGTTTTAACACCATAAAAGATAGATTAACTGATAGCCTTGTTATGAAATTACATAATTTTTCTTTACCTTTTCAAGTGACAGTAGACGCTTGTCGGGTAGGCATAGGCGCACAAAATAATCACCCAATTGGATTTTTTAGTGAAAAACTAACACCAGCCAAACAAAAGTGGAGTACCTATGAATAGGAATTTTATTCATTTTTTAGAGCTTTCAAGAAATGGGAACACTACTTACTTGAAAAAAAAGAAATCAATTTTTTTGAAGTACTAAGACTATTCAAATTACAATACTCGTGAAAAAAGAACCGTAATAAATGAAAAGAAGAAGCAAGATCGTAAAAATAAAGATTTTAAAATAATTTATTCTCCTTACTAATATTTTTTCTTCAAAGTATCTACACTCCCAAAACAAATCAACACGATGCATGCTCGCTGGTTATCATTTCTATAAATTGATTTCATGATTCGACACCAAGTTGAAAAAGACAACAAAGTTGTAAATGCCCTCAGTAGAAAAGGTGAATTGTCAATAGTGTTGGCTAGAGAGGTCACTTATTTTCACCTATGCCAGAACTTTATCCATCCGATAGTGATTTTGGTATAATATGGTACAATTGCTCTAATAACATCAATAGTGTTGGATGAAGGTCTAGCAAGACATTTTGGAATTACCAAAACTTTTGAACTACTTTCTTCTTGATTCTATTGGCCTCAGTTCAGAAAAGATGTTCAAAATTTTGTTAGGAGATTCTTTATTTGTCAAACGACCAAAGGAACTTCCACCAACGCAGGTCTACATACTCCCCTACCAACTCTAACTTCTATATGGGAGGATTTTTCTATAGATTTTATCCTTGGTCTACCAAAAACTAAAAGAGGACCGATTCCGTGATGGTTATTGTTGACAGGTTTAGTAAAATAGTATATTTCTTTGCTTGTAAGAAATCACATGATGCTGTTTATATTGCTAGTCTTTTTTTTTTTTTTCAAAGAAGTTGTACGTGTCCATGGAATTACAAAAACAATAGTATTCAATATAGATGTCAAATTTCTCAGCCATTTTTTAAAAACTTTGTGAGAAAAATCCATACTCACTCAAATATAGCGCAACAAGTCACCCACAGATTGTTGGACAAACGGAAGTCACAAATCGATCTTTAGGAAACTTAATAAGGTGTCTTAGTAGAACATATCCAAAACAATGGGACTTAGTACTTGCACAAATTGAATTCGCTTTTAATTTCATGAAGTATTGATCAACATGGAAGTGTCCCGTTGAAATTGTTTATACTAAACTCCCTTCTCTAACTATAGATCTTGCTCAACTTCCTTCTTCTTTTGATGCTAACAGTGATGTTGAAGAAATGGCAGAGAAGATCATTAACATTCATCAAGATATCCAAGCTAACATTGACCATGCCAACACGTCTTACAAAAAAGTGGCAGATCTACATAGATAATTCCACAATTCCATGAAGGCGACCTAGTGATGGTTCACCTTCGAAAGTGTCAATTCTCAACTGGTACCTATAACAAACTCAAGAATAGAAAACTTGGCCCTCTCAAAATCATTTGAGTATATGGTTCAAATGTCTATCGTCTAGATTTACTGCCAAACTTACACATCAACCCAGTGTTCAATGTAGCAAACTTGCAACACTATCATGCTCCAAATAACTTTCAATTAGCTACTTAAACTCCGCCTTGGATATGATGAGAGTGCTATGGGGTGTCAATCTAGTTGAGATGCCTGGGTGCACTTACTGATCCTTTAGGATTTTTTTAATGCATTGACCATTTTAACTCGAGGACGAGTTTCTTGTAAAAGGGGAGGAATATGATGTATCACTTGTACTTGGGTTTTTAAGTCTTGTTGTCATTAACCAGTTACTTATTTATAACCGGTCAAGATTAGTTAGTTAGAACAAGTTATAACCCTTACCTATAAATAAGAGTTGATTTCATAAAACTTCTTTGATTTACACACCAATCTATCGCGGTCTATTATAGATAAACTGTGATGGTTTGTTATTATTTGTAAATATTTTCAGTAGTTTTATCATTTAAGATAATTTTCCTTATTTTTTTCATTCATATTTTATCCCATAGATATACTATTAGAATACAAAATAGACAACTTGCATATACCAACTTAAATATGTTGGTTGTGTAATGGCAATCTTAATGAGACATTTGAGCTCTACGCTTACATAATTGTAAAATCAACTTAAGTAATGGTATCTTTTCAAAAAATTTATCACCTCTTTCAAAATTTGATTTATCTAAACACTTTTTTAACGAATTTAGTTTTAAATTTTTATATCAACAATATTATAAATAGTTTAATATCAAATGTTTATTTGTTGGAAAAACATGTCAATGTCATACAGATTCAATTTTGTCAAGATGTCCTTATTTTTATTAATTTATGATAATTAGAAGAAAATTACATAATACTTTATTTATCTGGAAATAACTATATTTTAAAGTTTTTAATTAAATCACATGACTTTACGTTCATATGGACGTGATTCTTGACTAGTATTAACAATTTGGTTAGAGTTCAGAGCTCGGAATTTTGTTGTCTTTGAAGAGCTTGATTTGTTATTTCTACTCTTTTCTGGATATCCCAAAATAAAAGTATTTTGCTTTGATTCACAAAGTTCTTATAAACATTTTTTTATTTCTTTTATATAACAAAAAACTTGAAGCTCTCTTAGACTTTTAAATGTCAATTCATGTAGTAATTAGCTTAAATAGAGGTCTTAAAAAACCGGATCATTACACCTTTACATTTTATTTATGAAGTATATTTTTCTTTTTCTTCTTTCTTTCTTTTTTTTTTTTTTTTTCCCTCCTTTTTTTATCCGAAGAGAATTTCTCTTCGAATAACACCAAAAAATTACCTGAGAAATAACAAACTATCTTATTAGGCTACTTTTTTTTTTATCAACTTATGTTTACAACTTTTATTCCAATTATTCAACGTTGAAATTTCACCATAACAAATTATCTTAAAGGAAAAAAAAATTGAGCATTATATAAGAATTAAAGCACAAGGATCACCCAAAAGAAATACCTTGTATAAAAATTTCAAATTTCATTTCTATGTGTATAATGATGACATATTGTATCCTAAAACACCTAGAATGACAGAAGTCTCGAAACAATCTTAGTAACTTATTTTTGCCATCTTGGTTGGAATGAATTATATTGAGTCATTTACATTATATGTTGTTTGTAAGGTATGCTCCCCGTATAATCGACAACACTACTGCCCTCTACAAAACGTCTTTTTTTTTTTTTTGGGTTCTTTTTTTGTTTGAGAGGGAGAGAACTTTCTGCTCGACAAATGTCATCTACCAAAGTTCTCAATTAGTCTCCAAGAGTTGGAAGATATCTTTCTAAAGGGCAAACAAGAATAAAGTAACTTACTGTGCTTGTTTCTTACTACTATTCACAAGAGCAATCCTTCTGATACGGTTGGAGTTTAGTGTGGTCGTGGTCATGGCAATTCAAGCGATTGCAGTGGGCTCAGCAATCTTTGCAGGACCTCAAGTTAACGCCATGGCTCATGCTTCTACAACAAAGTTTGTCATGTTAGAATAAGAGCGCTATCCTTTCTCATCCCCTAAGCAAATCCATTTTTGCCTTCTACCGTAGCGGCAGGCTCGGGTTTACCGAAAGGAATAAAGTACTTGATTGGCAAGGGAGAAGCACTAAGTTCCCCTGGTTGTTTGGACGAGGCCGAAGCATGGGCTCAAAGTTCCATCTGATGTTACTATCGATGTCAAAGATTGATTGATGATCCCTGTTCAGCATGTGTTCTTTCCATGTATAGGCTCATTGGGGCTCTGTTCACTGCAACTTGTTTTCCCCAAGCAAGTAATACTACACAAAATGGCACACTGTTTTCCCTTCTCATCAATCACTGTGTACACTATAGTGTTTGCTGAAGACAAACCAAACAAACAACATATTAAAAACAAATTTTTAAAAGAAAAAAAAAACCTACAAAATTAATATTCTTGGACATTCCTGTCATCTTCTAGTAATTGAATTTCAATAACAAAGAATCTCACCATTAATCAGTTACACTATAAATGAAGAGACAAATATACTTGAGTTTATGTATTGCATAAATACATTATAACCAATGTTTATGGTTCATGTAGTAAATTACGGTAAATCATCTAAAGTGGGTTCTTTCAACTTGTTTTCAAAAGTACTATAATTTTGAGTGAAAAGTGCTTTTGGCTATGACGAAAGTGCTTTGAGTCATGCCAAAAGGCACTCCCAACATATATCTGGGCGTCCTATCGGGAAAATAACATATTTAAGAAAAGCTCTTAGCCCTTTCAAAAGAATCAGAGCAGCAGTTCAAATCATTGATCGAAAAAGTTCGGCAAAGACTGAAAAATAACTAAAAAAATGAAGAAAAATTTGTGCAACATATCCAAAATGTTTGAACTTACCAGTGCCACGAGTTCTCAAGTTCGGAGTTCTCGTCACAGAGATCGGGATGGGATTCACTAGGGCTGACAGTTGTGGAGGGCCATTGATCTGGAACCATAAGAAAATATGTAGTCATAGCTTTTCGGAAACGTTTCTTGTATTGATGAGGTGAGATAACCGTAGGAGCAGCGTTCTTGGGCCCACCTAGAATACCTGAGTTCTTCACCCAAGTTTCAAGATGCTTATCCCAAGTATATTGCCTCATAAAATCAATAATCCCCACAACCAGCTCTTGCTTTTCCTCATCCAAGCCAACCAATAGTGAGTAATCCATGACATCAACCGACTGCAGCCACAATTTGAGATACTAAATTATTCAGGCATATAATCACCTAAAGAATACATCTAGCACCAAAACGGAGGATATAAATAAGGGAGTATTTGGCTCGTGATTTTAATAAATCCAGGTTTCTGCCTTTCTGGAGTCTTCAAAAGCTAATTTATATTCCTTTACTCCTCTGTGTAACCGGTATAAAATATGGAAAATTGTGGAAGCATGTATGTATTCAAAATTGTGCTTAGATTCTGATATCATTTTCAAAAGTAGATAACAAAAGGGAAAAAACTCGTAGGTGAAAGTAATGTTTATATGCTTAATTTTCAAAAACTAAAAATAAAAAATCAAATAGTTATTTGACGGGAACTTAGATTTATGTAAGCCATAGAATTAGGAAACTAATACCCTAGGCTAAAATAAGTAACTTTAGACTTGATTTCTTAATCTGCATCATACCAACTTAATGTGATGTGAACCAAAACACCTACAGTAATTTTTTAGTTCAAAATTTGAAAGGGTTTCAAGGTTTAGAGTAAGCTGGAGCTGTCACTACAGGTCACAGGATACCAACTGATAAAATAAGGGAAAAATGGAAGTACAAAGAATTTGTAGTGTCAAATTCATACAATGGCCTCGAGTATTCTGCCTATGAAATTGTAATTATTATGCAGATCCATAATACAGACAATTCTACCTAAAGTTGAACTGAATTCTACAAAGTCTACTATAGGAGTAACGCTATTCAACTAGGTATCATACAAGACTTGAAAAAGAGATGCTTATTCATGTACACGATATCTAGTAGCAAGGAGACACTAAAGATGTTTAAAATGAATATGCAGATTGTTCCTCTATCTTCTAAGAAGATAAATTGGAAGGCTCTCCTTCTTCTCAACCGATAAATTGGAAGGCTCTCCTTCTCAACCCCTTGCCCTTAGGTTGTTCCTCTATCTTATAATGAAATATACATGATTGTTTCTTGTCAAAATTAATATATATAAAAAAAATAAAAAATGAATACTTTGAAAATTAAGTGTGATGACACTAAGATAAATTAAACTTACGGCCAAAAATGATGTATCATTCCAAACAGCTCTTTCTAACAACCGCTTTGCCTTGCTGCCCAAAAATATTGGAGAGGTTGGCATTGATTCAATCAAATTCTGATCCAAAAGAACTTTATTTTTTCCGCTCGTGTCAGAATTGTAGCGTGCTCGAGAAGATCCTTTTAGATCATAAAGTCGTGTCACATTATGCCGAAACAGAAGATTCTCCATAACTAAAACGTCAACCTTGCATTCTTTTCCTCCCTTTAAATGTTTTGAGGACACCTTCAAGACAACAAAAACAAACTTGTATATAATTATGCACAAAGTTTTAAGATGTGTGTTCCCAAAGAAAAAAAAATTCTGCACAAAATTTCAAAATCAAATGTGAACCCATTTTTACTGTAAAATGGTTAGTAGGATTACAAATTTAAATAAATATCTATCTCTTAGTCAAATGAATTATGATTTTTTTTAAAAAAAAAAAAAGGGTCATAGAGTATCATTTTTAGCTTTTCAACTCCCCGTCATTTAAGATCTTTTTAAAACTTCCAAGAGAGGATCACTGCCAATTTCAATGAAAGAAAATAAACACATAGTGTACCTGATACATCCCCACAACCTTCGCCAAGCAAGTTGGGCAACCTGTGCGAATTGCTTCAGACAAATATATAAAATAAGCTCGTGCAAACTGAATGAACGATTCCAACTCTATTTTTGTCACCTGTTTGATAATAAATCGCTCATCTAAAGTTTTTGCAAAGAAAACATTGCTTTTCCCACCTTGGGCTCCCCACCTCTTACAACGACTAAGAGACCTTATGTAATCCAACTCCGTAGGGCAACACATTTTTCTTAGTGCCTCAAACCGCTTAGCAAAGTAGCATGTTACGGTGTATTTCACCGGCCCCAAAGGTGTCTCATTTACAAAACAAACTCTTGTATGCAAATCCTTAGTGAATGAAAGCAGATTCTCAAACTGACGACTTTCGGTTCTAGGCATGGATAATATGGTTTCTTCATTGGATCTAAGAGTTTTGTAGGCATCTGAACCTTCTTCATCAAATGTTCTAATCAAGTTCATTTTAGCAGAACCAATAATAGGCAAAGAGCGTGCAGTATCTGAAGCTTCCATTCCTTTCTCTTTCTCAGACATTTGAGCGATATACTCTGGCATAAGCAATGAATATGCAACAATACTAGTAGGCTCCTCATCATAGACAGGAAGAACAGTATCACTGGAACCAACATGCATAAGAAGCCGAAGATGGCTTTGCTTTTCCAACTCCCTATACGATGAAATGAAGGCAGGATCGTAGTCAGAAATGTCAGACTTTGGAATATTCAACAATGAAATCTTTGTATTATATGCTGAAGAAGGTATTGACGTAGAACTTGTAATTGTCTCAACAGAATCATCCCTCGTTAAAACTAAGGCAGCATGAAGGAAGTGAGTTGTCTCTACTCCATTAGCAGTACACCTTTCCGTATCAGATTGTCCTGCCAATGGCTCTAGAATGGCGAAGTTAGTTCGAGAATAACTATCCTCAAATATTACATTATTCGGGTGAATTACACCTTTCCAAACTTCATCAAGGGTTCCAGAAAAATCGGTCATAATTGGATATTCTCCCACTGAATTTGCCCTTTGTATGCCTATTCCAACATCTAGGGGCTCAAAATTGACGGGAGAAAAACAAAGATCATCCTCCTGTCCACCAAGGTCAATATTCTTTTCTCGATTAGCTTCATTCGACCGGCTAATTTTTCCTGAATTGCCTCCTCTACGAAGATCAACCTCACGCTTTGATTCTGCAGGTAGAGAATCATTATCAAAACCACCAAAGAATTCATCTCGTCCAGATGCCAGAGTAAATTCCACCAACTCTTCCAATGAATCAAGTTCCTTGTCCTCAATTGCTGGGATGTCATTGCTTGAACTATCTGAGGAATGCTTCTTTCTCAAAGTGCCTACGTAATTTAAGCGTTGAACCCAAATATATGAAAGAAAGAGAACGTGCATATGCAGTTTATTGATCTGAAAAATATCAACTGCAGATTGGCCAACTGTTGTCTCTCCAGATAGTACTTCGTTAAAATGCACCTATAACAACTGGATGATGTAAATCAAAGAAGCAAAGCATAAAGCTCCCTTCCCCACAAAGAAAGCTCTAGAATGCAGTGAAAATGACAACCTAGAAATATCATTGGCCTATAATAATCCATATTACATTATAGCAAAACTGTTTGTTTACCTATAAAATTATGACAATGACCATCTTTTGTCACGTAAGGTCAACGTTAAAAATGATGCCACATAAAACTGTTTAATTCTATATTTCAAATAAGATGTTCAAAATTCAGCAGATAGGATTAGGCCATTAGGGAATCAATTTCATACATGCATTTCTTCCCCAAGGACATCATGTCACCAAATGCACGTGAATGAATATAAAGTTTCCACATATGTCATAAAATGATATACCCTCACAAAATGAGCATATTGGATTATCGTCAGTTTCAAAACTATGATATGATTGAAAATAAAACCACAATCCAAGAACCTACCTCAAAATTTTCTTTCTCCATATTAACGATTTGCTCTAGTTCTTGAATATAATTGTTCAATTCATTTACCCCAAAATCTTCTTGCTCAGTGCCAGATTCATTCTTTGGAATCAGTGGAAGAGCTTTACATACTTCAGCAAATAGAGTCTTAGCCCTGTTATGTACCTAATAGAAGAGACCACTTATTAGTCTTCCAAAATTTAGAATCAGTGGCTTTAAGCCTTCAATTGACGTTGAATTCAAGGTTGTTGCACCTCATTTGCTTCCTTATTAATCCACTCCAGATTATTATGGTGAAATTCAATCATGGATGGTGGGATATGAACAGACTGAACATTGATGGCTGCATAGTAGAAACAAGCCACTGTTCTTCCAAACCTGCAGATGTGAATGATAGATACACATAAGGATGTATTCAACTGGAATCTCAAGCATTTTGCCTTTTCCTTTAACAGAAAATAAATAAGAACAACCACATCAATCAATGGAAGAATACAAATGGTTAGTGTCCAACCCAAAGCCAAAATAACTATTCAAGATCACAAAGAAATCCAATTTGTCTAAATTAAACACAAAAGATAACGTAGAACTCTGGTAATTGAGGACCAGGTTGCAGAATGATAAGGATCCTAACCACAGAAGAATAGTAATAAGTCGTCCAAATTATCAAATAAAAGGAACAATCAGAAAGGTGGTCAATATTTTCTACCTTGAAGAACAGTCAGAAAGATGTGAGATAAATATAAGTATTATGTCTTTTCCTTTACCAAGAAATTAATAAGAACTTCCATTCCAATCAACAGATGAATACAAATGGGAAGCGTCCATCCCAAAGCCACAATAACTATTCAAGATTGCAAAAGGAATCCAATTTATCAAAATCAGACGCAAAAGAAAATGGGAAAACTTCAGTAACTGAAAACCAAGTCGCATAATGTGACCATTCGCGGTTATGGAAGAGATGAATGCTCTTAAACAAAATTATTATTTAAGAAAGAAACAAACTATCTAAAATTATTATTTAAAGAATTGCCTCATCAACTATGTTAGTATAACATTTTCAATTTATAAATAGAGATATCTAGTCTCAAATAAAAATTAATAATTAAAACAAATAAGAACATACAATCTCATTAGTTCTGGGTTGATCGGGATGCAATAACAACTAACAAGTTTAGTCCAACCATCCAAAGCCTCCACCTTTCAAAGTTGTGCACCTCGTATCATTGTCATTTCGATATGGAATTGTACACATAGACAAACATAGGCAACGTTTAGGAAAGTAAAAATCAGATGCAAAGTAAACTAGTTCATTTCCAGTCAAGCTCAGAACTGATCAGGCAGTGACAATCAAACTTCATTGCTGGTGAAGTAAAGTTATGTGGGGAAAAAAAAAAAGAAAAAAAACCCTACCCATAGAACCGGAGACAATCTCTATGAAGGAAATGGCCACAGCCTGCAACACGGCTGGCAGCTGCATTATTTGAAAAACTTAACTCCAAAAATTTACCAAAAGATAAACCCCAGGCAGCATCAGACATAATAACTCTCCTGGTGGCTGGTGGGAAACCATTGGTCCGAGGGCACTTCAGACACCGATGCCACATCCAAATTTTACCTTCAGGTTCCCCCGGTAAGAAAAAGTCAGGGAGCTTCTTAGCAGATATTGTAAGGCTACCTTGTGGATGCGTATAACAATGAACATGTGCCTCAGATGGCATACCACATGAATGGCATCGATAATTCTGCAAGTGGAAAGATAATAAAGATAATGCTTTCAGTTAAGGAAAAAACAATTCCTCTATCACCTGATCATTCATATATGTAAGAAACATAAGTATATTCCTAAAAGGGTAAGAGAACTTAAAGGCCAAGAGGTAAATAAATCCTCTCCCAGAGGAAGTCTCGGGGAATATTATCAAATTAGAGCTTTCCAAGAGTTAATAATCACTAGAAGACCATATTACCTGATCAAACAAATTATCTCGTAAAAACTGGCCCAGAGGCTTGTCAAAACTCCCATAGTATTTAATTCGTAACAGGTGAGCACGATCACAAATAGTTCCCTTCCACACACAACGTGTTGACAAAGACACCAAAATGTTTTGTTGGTCAGAAGGTGACAAGGGGAAATCTTCCCTTGAAGATTTGGTGGACACTAGATTAGCATTGGAGCTTTCAGGTCCTTGAGATGTTGAATCATTAGAACTTTGGGCATTTGCATCCAACAAATTCCTGCTTATTTGAATAGAGTTAGCAAATCGACTCAAAGGCTCACCTTTACCAGAACTACGAACTGTATCATCATCATCCCCTGCTTCTTCCTTGATAGTCATCATGCCCATTGAATATTCTTTTCTGTCCAGATTTCTCCTCTCTTCAGAAGAAAATTTGGAGGAAAGCATATAATTACAGTCGGCAGTAGAAACATCCTGCTTCAAAAGGGACATGGAACTGGAGGTAGCATTGGACTTTAATAACCTTAAGGTAGGCTCTAAAGAGTTCAAATTGACAACATTATGACTAATTATAGACGAGTCTCTAGACAGAATAGCATCTTTTCCAGATTGCCCAATTTCCATGATGGGTTCAGGCTCTGGAGACTTTACTGGTGATGGGCAAGTAAAGCCAGGTATTGCGGAGATAGACCTATCTATATTTGATGGATTATGAGGAAGAGCAACTGTTATTGGGGACTTCAATGGGAGCTCTGGAACTGAAGCACCTTCATCAGCCAGAAAGCATGTTTCTAGAGCCAGGTGATAGGCAGCAAAAGTTGCATATTGAACAACGTGCTTAACTTTTTTGAGCTCCTCCCCACTGGCACCTCTGAGCAAAATCTGAAGGCACAACAATTTGTCCACATTATTTCTGATAGTTATATCTAAATAAATCTGTTCAGGTAACATTGCAGAGGAAAGCACTGACTAGTTTTATAGAAAAAGTCTACTGTAAATTTGATATAGTGTCATGCCAATTTCATACACCATATAATGATCTACTAACTGAAGACTAACAATCAATATCACAGTATCTCATACACTAATTAGTTACTACAAACAAAAATTACTTACAATCCATTAACCAACCATTTGGTTTTTGAAAATTAAGGTTGTAAATACTACTTTCACTAATAAGTTTATTTGTTTTATTACCTACTTCCTACCAATGTTTTTAAAATAGAAGCCAAATTTTGAAAACTTGAGAGTTCTTAAAAATTTATTTTTATTTTCAGAGTCAGCCAAGAATCCAACTGTTGCTTTAAGAGAGCAAAACTACAGTAAAGAAAGTGGGAAGAAACAAGCACAATTTCTAAATACAGCCTTAATCTATAGAATTGTGTCCCACGTTAAAGACAACACACACTAACGTACTGGCCTTTCCACTCGAAAGTTAAAACTGATGATCTACTATAATGGATCTGTATACTGCAGGATTTAAAATTACCACAAGATAGTTTCAGATAAGTGTCGGTCAAAAAGCATTTAAATCCCGTCTTTTAAGACACGACTTAGTCACATGGCCATGCAAAATGAAAAAACTCTCAACTATCTAGATAAAGAAAAAGTTTTAAATCAACCCCTCAGGGAGAAAGGCAAAGTTCTGGAGCATGTTAATTTCTTTGCTATTTCGTAGGGGATTTGGATTGAGAGAAGTATAATTTTTAGAGAGATTGCAAGACCGGAAGAAGAAGATTGGGAGGTGGCTAAGTTCAACACCTCCTTGTAGGCATCGGTCTCTCGCCTTTTTATAATGGTCTTATTCTTTTGGACTAGAGTTCTTTTATATAACAAATGTTCTCATAAGAAATAAATATCTACGAGCATGACTGCTTATTGCGTTTGTTCTTATTTAAAATAATATTTTTCTCCTCGTTGATAGCAGACTTACAGTACAACATAGAGGCTTTGGACATCCCTCAAAGAACATCAGGGTCTTCGTTGATTTCTTGCCACCTTGGCCATCACCATTATCATGCTCTTCAACAAATGTCTCCACACGAAATGCATCACAATAACCAAGTTTCAGCGATGCAACATGATCTACCGTAGGAATTATATTTGCCCCAGTGCAGCTAGCAATACGCTCTAAAAGTGATCGTTTAATATTTAGAACAAGAGTGATGTTTTTTGAAAGAAGGTACTCCTGAGCATGGCGAGAGACCGATTTCTCTACCAAAAGAACATTAGGATGATGAGCATCAATCTTAGCAACAGCCATCTTCAAATGGTCAAGTTCCTGTATGTACATATAAGCAACACATGAAGAAAAGAAGTATACCAAATGTCATAACTTCATAATTATTGATTGCAAGTACATCAACAAGACACAGGAGTTGAAGTACAAGAAATCTACAGAAAAAAACATCTATACAAACCTAATGAAAAGGATAAGGGTAAACAGTTTGAAACCTGCTGCAACAAAGTATCAAAACTTGACAAGTGATTGGTAACACGTTGATACTCCAAAGCTCCCCCAAGGACAAAAAAGCGCGGTTTAGATATTCCTCTCGTCATCCGCCGGTGTGCTACATTCTTCTTGCAGATGATGCCTTTAACAATGATACTGCAAAAGGATCGTAGCCATATCAAACCAAAAAAGCCCTTGCATTAACACAATAACCATAAGTCCAACAGGAGAAAAAATATATATATCCACTGAACATGGAGTCATATTCTCACAACATGGTAAAACAAAATGTATTGGAAATTCTGCAACACTTAGGTTGGATCTTGAGATAACATTTCAAAATACTGATTCTCTAAAATCTCATATTACATTCTCTTTAAATGTATGTAGAAACTTTAAAAGCATATGAGTTTGTCTAGCACAACACAATTGAAACAAAATTACAACAAACGCCATAGATCATGTTAATTTCCCTTTTCTAACAATACAGTCATCACGTACATAAAGTAACGTGATTCAACTATGATCACAATCTCTTTTGAACAAGAAACACACTTTCCATATAGTAATAAAATATAGCTTATATGGGCCTTTATTGGCACATGGAGTCAACTTACCTCTCACTACGCTTTCCACCAGCAACGCATTTAACCTTAACATAACCACCAGGATCCATGCCTCCACTCTTGCTCGTATCTGGCTTCAGAACTGCAGCTGCTTCCCAGGACAAATATGTTATTATATCTAACCAACCATCTTCATTAGGTTCATCACCTACAGGAAGATTCTCAGCCTCCAAAAGTTGACTAACGAGAGCTCTAAAATGCCCTTCTACCACATTTTTTGCAGTTTTCTTGTAATCCTCACTTGATTTTCCCTTCATGTGGCATTCTCCACTACTTAAGGAAGAATGTAGATATCCCCATTCACCTGGAGCACAGGCATCATCATCATCCTCAAACAAAAGAACTTTTTCATCCTCCTCATCTTCTGGCTCTGGAGGAAGCCAGAGAATCCCATTGTTCTGAAAATCCATTGGTTCATTATCTTTATTTTGCATCACATAAGTAGGAAAATCACATTCAGAGCCTTTATCATTTTCATCAGAGTCTTCACTAGATTCCTCATTACCCCTTGGACACTGAGTGTCAAAATTCACAGGTGAACCCTTTGTGCTTGTGTTCTCCCTCTCAAGATTTAAACCTTCGTCAGTGTTTACAGCACAATAATAATCATCAGACTGGGAGATATGCCTGGATTCAGAGTCTGACCGATACATTCCATAATAATAATCATCATCCTCATCATCACTCCTAACAGGAAATTCCAACAGTAATTAAATAACTAAAATATAAAAGCAATGATCTGAATGTAAACATCAGAGAATAAAATGATACAATGAATGAGAGAGACAAAGGGCTGAATCTTAGAGGATCATGGCAACAAGGTCACTCTGTCACTTACAATAACCTATAGATCAATAAAATGATAGAGAAATCCATATAATGGTCTCTATTCACAATTAAAGGCATGCATCAACTAAAGCATATTGCATAAGAATGTGACTACAGGGAACAAGTAGAGCTTTAAGAGAATCAAATAATTGGGAACCAATAGCATCGTCTCTATCACAAATTAAGTGGGAGATCTAGCAGGTGATAAAAATTAAATCATCGGTTATTAGAAAATTTAATATTATATCAACACTTTAACACTCCCTACACAATTTTAGTACAACACTCCCTTCACCTTGTGAGCTTGAAATTTTTCACAAAGTCCTACAAGTAGTTATCGGTACAAAATAGGGAGAAAATTAAATTTAAGAAATTCAAGCACAAGATTTTCTACTCAGATAACATGTTAAGTTACCACTCAATACAAGAACTTAAAATGATGGGTAGTAGTAGTAGTAAATTTGATCACAATTTAAGTCTCATTGGTTCCTGAACTTTTAAGGTTGTTCCATTTTGGAACATGAACATTTAGATTCTTTTTTTAATAATCCGGGGTCAAAGCTTTGCTCCCAGGGGACCCACGCCTGCTCCAAGGCCCAAACTAGACTCTGCAGCTCCCGAGGACTAATTAGAGACAAAATTAAAAGTTCAAATATCTATTAGTCAGATCAATAAGCAACTTTAATTCAATGACTAAACTAGCAATTTAAGACATTTCAAAAGTTAGTAACATTTCGAGATAGTTTAGGACCAAAATGAGAATTAAGCCTCAAATATTAGAACAACATTCCGAAAAATGAATACCTGTAATAGCCATAAAAACTAGATGATGAAGTCATCAGAGATGTAGTGCGATTTATGGTCTTCCCAGTTCTTAAATTGTCTTGCTCATCTGTGATGGCACCAGGACAATAGGGGTCATAATATTGATGACCATTTGAGCAAGGCGTTGAAGCAGAATTGCTGATTGCACTATGACAGGTGTAGCCGGACTTGGTGCTGCCCATGCTTGTAGATGAAGATGATCGACTAATAGCGGAGCTGGTAGCTTTGTCCCCATCTTGCAGGTCAGATGGTTCCTTCCCCCACTGTTTGAAGCAATAATTACAGACTCTGATCTTCTCAGACTCCTCACGAGCATTGCTTGGATCGGTGGATGGAGCAGGAATGAAGTTTGAAGTACACTTGGAACAGAAAACTCGTCCACAGCGACGGCAATGATGCCGCCGGTTGATAAACGTGAACTGAGAGTCGCACTCATAACAGACTCTGCAGCTCTTGTCGGGCATCCAAAAGTCCCTCGAGACGTTTTCCGGGTCGGACCTCCATGGCATCCATGACTTCACCAAGCCCACCAGTTCGGATATTTTGTTTTCAGGATGGCCCATTTGAAGACGTGGATGAAGATGTGAAATCCACCGGCGCCCACTCCGCTCATCCCAATCTGCTCATCCGCCACCTCATTACTTTTTCGATCTAATATTAAATCACGAGTTACTAAATTCTGCACATCAGAAACTAGATTATTAACGATGAAACAGCACTCAGTGGGTGCATCTATGGTATATTTTACTCTCATCCCACACAAAATAAAAATAACTACATATTCACTAAAAAATTAAGTATAATACATCTACTTGATTAGGTATTAGACATCTATATGAAACTCTCTGTATATTTAAATGTGAGCAATACATAGGTGCATCTCAAGATGCATTCACATCTCTATGTATCAAAAGAATTTGACATGTGACAAATAATTATTGGATAATTTAGTGGGATGCACAAAGATAAGTGTTTCTTGAAGTATACTTAAAGTATTTTTTTTCTTTAAATTTTCACCATTCATAGTTGAACACAAGAAACAATGTTAGAAAAACACAAACTCCATCTTTAATTTTGAAAACTTTTTTTTCATGCAAGGGGAGAATCGAACCTCAAACTTCGAAATTGATAATACAAATTCATGTTATTTGAATCATATTTATGTTGCTATCTTGAAAATGATTTAAAGCAAATATCAAACATGAACCTATGTTTTTTTTCTAATTTGAGCATAGATTAATTAAATAAGATATTATAATATTTACTATCGTTAAAAAATTTTAATTAATGTCCCATGTTGTTAAACCAAAAAAAAAAATCTATCAACTACAAAAACTATCGTTGATAATTAAATGTACAACAATATTTTTAAAGAACGGTAGGTATAACAAAATCTATCACTTATAGAGTCTATTAGTCTATCAGCGATATACTCTATTATTAATAGATTTCGAGCGTTTGATCTAAATTTTGTTATATCAATAAATTTATTTATTATATCAGTAAATTATTTTGTATTATGTTATATTTTCTAATACTTTAAACTTGGTTGCTATATTTACCCATACATGAATATTAAATATAAATGGATAATTACTATCACACAAATATAAAATAGTAAAATTAAAAAACTATTATTCCCTTCAAAATTTATGTCAATGACATCACTTCCTCTAAATTCCCGCTCTTTTAAAATATTTTCCTAAAAGATCTCTTTTAGGTGAAGTCTCTAAAGCCAAGATGTAGACATAAAAGTTTGTGTCGTACTACCAACCTTAAAGCTTGTTCTCTCCTTTTTTTCTCCTTATAACATAATTGCTTGTATACCTATGTAATAGAACTCTATAACATAGCTCTCTATTTTAAATTTTTTAAAATGCTCTGAATTTATTTTTCTCTCTCTAACTATCTCTAAAAATTTGCAAACTCATCCTTTCCTCTAATTTAATTTAGCATTATATCTCTTCTTTTCTAACTTCTCTCTTAGCCTTTTATCACTTTCTCTTTAAAATCTGTGTACTATTCAAGTATGCCATATCTCCTATCCTTGTTAACTTCAGCATATAGTTGTTAAACTAATTAAGTAATTAAATAAATAAAATTAAACTCTAACGGGCATTTGCCATAATTCAAAATACCATTTCCACTACCCGAACTTAAGAATAGGTTTAGACATTTTCAATCAATGAACCTTTTTAAAACAAATAAAATAAAGAATCAAAGAATAAAAATGTAAAAATTTAATGAAATTACCAATTCACACACGCTCGTGTTTTCCAGGGGAGTGAATCCAGCGAACTTGACGCAACGAAACATTCATTCCGCCCAAATCTGATATGAAAACGAAAGGAAGACGCAATTAATACTCAAATTAAATACCAGCATGCAGTTACAGAAAAATGTGGATAAATTATGGAATGATCGTGTTGAACGACGTCATATTCCGAATAACAACAACAATCAGAGAAATGGAGATGCGATCGGTAAATCACGCAAAAACAGAGCAGGTAAAAGCAGAAGACGATGAACGGAATCGCATCGCATTAATACTTGAAGACGGATCAAACGAAAATAGAAAACATAAACGCGATGCACTCAAACCTTAATGGAAGAATCTGGACGAAGAATGAAAAGCGATGATGATAGAAATGAATGCAACGGATCTAGGAATTCATGAAAGAGGAATTTGGAGGACAATTTGCCGCGGCTGGTTCTGAATTCCTGGAGAGAAGGTGTAGAGGTAAGGATTTGGATAAAAGAAGTGAAATGGAAGAGAAATAGAAGCGGTTGGTTGTTGTTGATTGTTGCTGGACGGGCGGCTTTTCTCAGTTGAACTCTGTTGTTGTTGTTGTTGTTGTTGTTGATTGTTCGATCACGTTCTGGAAATCTGGTAATGGCGACTCAAAATTCTCTCTCTAGTTTCTCTCTCCAATCGGTTGTGTACTTTTTCTTCTCTCGCATTGCCTTATTTGGGAATTGGGGCATTTGGGGTGGGAGACTAGACAGAGAGAAAGAGAGAGAGAGAGAGAGAATTATTATTTTTTTTTTTCGTGGGTTGTTTGTTGCCATTTCGCGTTCAAGGAATGTTTGTTGCTATTTTGTTGCCATTTTCTCTTCTCAATAATAATATCATTTCACTATAATCCACATGCCTTCGTAGGAAATTAATTAATCATATAATTTTCGTAATCATCTAGTTCTAGTTTTATATTTTTCAAACTTAAGTTTATGTGTCTATAAACACCACGTTCTTTTATTGATTTCTATGTACTTTTTTTAAATCTAAAAGTGTTTTTAAAATCAAGTTAAATTTTGAAAACTAAACACCATTTGGTAATTATTTGATTTTTTTTTTTTAAAAAAAAAACTAAGTCTGACACCGTTGTCATGTATTGATTTTTATGTTTTGTTTTCTAAATTTTATGAGTGTTTTTAAAATGAATGTCAAATTTTAAAAACTAAAAATTTAGGGTGTGCTTGGTAATCATTTTAACTCCGTTTGGTAACTATTTTGTTTTTTTTAAAAAAAAAAACAAAATAAGTCTACTACCTTTCATTTTCTTACCGTAGTTTGTATCAATCTTAAGTAGAAGAGTTGTCTTCTTAGCCTTTCAAAAACAGAAAAAAGTTTTTAAAAACTACTTTTTTTATGTTTTCAAATTTTGACTTGGCTTTTAAAAATATTGGTAAAAAGTAGATATCGAAGCAAGATATTTAGAGGTGGAAGAAGTGTTTATAGGTTTAATTTTCGAAAATCAAAAACAAAAAACGAAATAGTTACCAAATGAATCTCTCTAAGGTAAATTTATCTATGAAAATTCCCGTGCTTCTCTAGTCTTTTCTTGTCTGCGTCGATAAAGTCTTCAAAGCCAAGCAAGCGCTCCTTGACAGCATCGAAAAATGTGCTATCTCATCCCGCTTAATTTAAGATCATTACTGTGTTTAATGTGTTTATTTAATGTTCTTACAGGTTTAGGGCACTTGGGAGGTAAAATCGATCGTTACGGACCATTCGAGGTTAATTTGGAACAATTAGGAGTAATTGAGCATTCGGACTTCAAAAGAGACAAATTATCATAATGCCCCTGGCGAGAGCATTGTGATGCTCTGCCAAGCATAGCATTACGCTCGAACGCAGAATGCTGCATAGGCGAGGACACTATCTTGGAACGTAGCTACACTACGAACATGGAAAGAAGCGTGCATGCTTGAGCGTAGCACTGGGCACTGCTACGTTCAAGCGCTACACTACAACAAAGCAAAAGCCAACGTGGAAACACTCATCCCTAGCATTAGACGCGACACAATAGATTTATATATTGTTCTTTGATTTTTAGGTCAAGGGATCCCCCATTTGAGCATCAGCCCCTTTCCTCTCTCTTCTCTCTTTCATTTTTTTTTCTTTGTGTGTTCGCCTTGTAATTAAAAAGGAGATTTCAGATCTTGCCTTCTTTATCTTCATGGAAATGTAAGGATTTGAGTTTTCTTAGTTTAAGGATTTGGAGAAATCCTTGTAATTCTGGGAGAATTTTGATATTATGTTGAATATTTCTTGTTTATGGGTTTCAATATGATTTTATTGTTTATGAATGACACGATCTTGTTATTGATTGACAATCAAAACTTTATTGTGCAATTTAAATGCTTTTGAATTAACTTGCAATATGTGATTTATAATTGTGGGCTAATACTTAGGAAGCAATAGGTTAGATAGGCTTGCATTTTTGTTGTCTATAACAAAGAGTATTGTCCTATTAACATATAGGAAACCGTATTGAATATTTAATTAGACCATGAAAATTAAATGTTCATCCTAGCATAATCCTTGGAGCACATTGTAGTAAGTTAATTAAGTTTAGTATGGATTCATATAAGCATGCTTTTCTTATTAGGTATTTAGGATCACTGGTTGGATGTCCAATCAATTGGGCTAAGCATAGATAGGCTTAGGTATGTCAATAATTCGATGATCTAAATTGCATTGGGCAAATCTACTTCTCTAAACTAGGACGTCTTGATTAATTATGCTTCTATCCTTTACTTTTCTTGCACTTTATTTTCTATGTATTTCAAACTCCAATCCACACCAACACCCTAACCCCCCCCCCCCCCCCCCCCAGTTTTTACCGCTTTAACTAAAAGTGGGTATTAAGAAACTAATCTTTTTTGTTTCTCTGTGATTTAACCCGGGCTTGCCACTTGTGCTATTAGTCAGTATAATAGTTAGTTAGTGAGATTATAAGTATTATTTTCTTAGTTCAGGTTTGCAAGCGATGACAAATTTCTCTTGATGAAATTGGCATCGTTGTTGGGGAAGCTAATTAGTTCTTCTTAGTTACTTTTTAGTTAAAGTTTCATTTGCTTTGATTTGTTTTCTTTGTGTCAATTTGAGCATGATAGGATTTCCGAATTAATCTTGGATGTCCAAAAGCCGAGTTGCAAGTTCTGACTCATGCTTAGTTTTCTGGGTTAGGTAAGTCTCTAGAGGCTTTGGTTTTAGAGCTTGCAGATAGTACTTTCGAGTTTCAACAGGACAACCTCCATAAACAAGAGGAGTTCGAGCAATTCTAACATGAGAGCCTTTGCCCCGAGGTAGAGGCTAGAACTGATTTGCAAAGTCTGAGTGACCTTGAGTCAGCTTGCAACTTCAGTTGGGAGACGGGACGAGTCATTGCTAGACCATTCCTTGGGCTTGCTAGAGGCTCGAAGGCATGAGGTAGTCCACGTCGATGTGGTGGAGGAGAAGAAACTACTTCCTCGAGATTTATGTCCAGGTACAACTTTGGAGTTCTTAGTGTTTGAACTTTCTAATACTAGCAAGACACCCAAGTTCAGCTGCAAAGCATGGCCAATCATGTTGCCCAGCTGACCGATACCTTATAGAGGTTAGAGAGCGTGCTAGAGCAACCCATCGTCTGTACCTCTAAGATAGAGTTTCTTGCCTATTAATTTAGTGATGATGAGGATATACACCATGCTTGCTAGTATGTGAGGCTAAAGAGGATCCTGAGCCTAAACTCAATGACATCTATGTATTAGGTTAGAGGTAGAAAGGCCTCGCCCTGTTCTACCGCCTAGTATTTCGTGTATATATAATTTTTAATTTTCCTCTTCTAGTTCTTATGAGCATGTTGCCTCTCTTCTTTCTTTAGACTCTTTAGGGTCATTTGAGCCTTTTGATTATTTCTTTTCACCTTTCTTTTCATATTCCAAAAACAACAAATGCGACCTGTTTATTTCCCTCGAAAAGATGAGGAGCCTTAGCCAACCGAGCTATATTGACTCATCTAAGAAGGGACCAGAGAAATACAAGAATTTTTTTTGTTCCTTGATAACGGATAGGCACGTCAAGCAACTGATGTTAAAAATTTGTCCTTCCTAGAGGGAGCCAGGTGAAAATTTACTACTTTCCTTTACTGGTTTCTAGTTAACTTCTTGTTTTTCTTTTATAGGTTCCTTTCCTTGGCCCTAGAAGAAGGACAACAACAATTTAAGCACGAGCCCTCTTACTTAACCCGAAAGACTACGTGCTTGAAAACGTCACTAGGGGAGGTTTTCTATTCTTTTGACTCTTTTATTTATTGGGCTTAGAGAGGTACATTGGGGACAATGTATCATTTTAAGTTGGGGGTGACATATGTTGTGATAGCTTGGGGTGTTTGAGCGTTGTGCTTAGACAATGTTGTGTGCTTGAATTGCTTGCTTGCTCTTTTGCTTGGTTTGTTATGATGAAGGAGTTGATGACGCATCCTCTTTGTGATTAGATTTGTATGGAATGATATTTGAAGATCATAATCATGATTGTTAACTGTTTTAAAAAAATTTCTTATCTCTCATGCATCTTTAGGTCTTTTGTCTAATGAACTTAGGTCTTGCATGCTTGGAATAGTATTATATGGCTTGTATATTTATTCTTACCTCGAAAGGTCTAGGTGCCAGGTGTTAAGTGACCAGAAGCTCAATCTAGCAATGCATGCATAAGTTTTTGCCAAACTATTGTTTTGTATTATAAAAGACAAGTGTAGATTAAATAAAAGAAAGTTTGTAAAAAGGCAAAGAATGTTGTAGAGTAAAAGCAAGTTTGTATGTTATTTTTTAAGGGGATTACTCCTCTTTCTTGTGGTTATGATTAACTTGCGGCGGCTATGATACCCATAGTTTTCCTCTATGCTAAAGTCCCCAAGGAATGAGTAAGCTTTGACGCCTTGTTAGGAGACGTTGCTCGTAGTTAGATATATTTCATGTAACTTGTGTGGGCAAGCCAAAACGGAGGTGGCATGTCTAGATAAGATTTGCTCTTTTGTGTAAAGTAAGGAAATTGAGAAAAAGTAAAAAAAAAAAAAAAAAAGGGAGAATAAAAGTTTGGTTCTCTTGAGTATGTCATTGCAATTTTGAGTCTTGGAAGCTTAACTCTTGAGCCTTCGACCTAGAGTAGGGGAAAATGAATTTAGAGTCTTATAAAACTATTTGGGGTTGCGTGAGTTTAATTAGTAAGGCTTTGGACTGATTCATGCATAAGTAGGTTTAGAATCATTCTTAAAATATGCTTCATTGATTGGTCGTGATCCAATTTCATTTTTTATTACAAATATTGTCCTAGGAGACTATTGAGACTAGAGTAACGATCCTTGTGATTGAGCAAGCATATTTTTGTGTGAATGCATGATTCTACCTTGCTCGAGGACGATCAATTAAGTTGGAGGTGTTTGATAGTACCGAAAATATGTTATCTCACTCCACTTAATTCAAGATCATTACTATGTTTAATGTGTTTATTTAGTGTTTTTATAGGTTTCGAGTACCTAAGAGGTAGAATTAATCGTTCCAGGCTGTTCATGGTTAATTTCTACAATTAGGAGCTAAATTGAGCATTTAGCCTTCAAATGAGATAAATTACTAGAATGCCCTTGGTGAGAGCGTTGTGACGCTCTACCGAGCGTAGTGTTACAATCAAAGAAAAAAATGACTTATTAATACTTATTAGTGTTCCAAGCGTAGTGTTAGAATAAAATACGATTCATAAATACTCATCAATGACTTATTATGAAGTTATGCTTTCAATCATAGGGTCACTTAGGTCAATCCAACATTGGCCAAGTAACCTTATCTAATAAGGTGTTAATGAGACACCTACATGAGAAGCAGGGCTTTTAACAGGTAATAATAATTTAACTCTCTTACTGTTAGAGAATTACCTATAACTATTATTAAAAGCCAAAGACACGTATCCCTTTAGGAAAATAAGGTCTTTCTTTCTTCCTAGATTCATTGATCCTTACATTCTTTCAGTTTAGTATACAGATGTGTTACCCTTTAACATACAAAAATGTATTTATTTAAAGCTAAACATATTTTCAAAACAACTTTTGAAAACATGCCTTATCACTAAAACTATTCATACTCTATGAAATATTTAGTAATAAAGTCTGGAAAAATTGAATTTCTCTTATGGTGATAAAAGAACCGTATTCAACATAATTAAACAACATTTTAATTCCTCCCACTATTTTAACTGAGACGAACTTCCCATTGCCAACTAGTAGAACTATTCCACTTAATTAAGTATTCACCAAAATTTACAATCTAATTATAATAAAGAAAATTCTAATAATGAATCATTATTCAACTATCAAGGTGTGAATCTGTATTCTCTACCTAGAACTTAGTAAATCAAATTTACTTATTCTTATTTTTATTCCTTTTAAGGTATTTCTAAAATTCCTCATCACGTGGACATTCCAAACTAATTTGAAAACATTTTCCTCATTAATTCTAGTCATTATGATTTCCTTGGACTCAAATAATACTTAACTTTGGAGGTCATATAGCTTTCCACACTCTGCATACAGTATGTTTCATCATGACTTTATCTCGTAGTCCAGAAAAAATCATATATCATCTAGACAATAAGAGTAGGCTATCACTGCAATGATTATTCATGTACACTTCATGAATTGACAATAATTCCTTTTGAGAAAATTTCCAAAATAAAAGACAATTACACTACCATTATATGTTGATGACTTTTCAAGGTAACATATTTATCAAATCCTTTGACTTATATTGATAATGGAAAAATTAAAACCTTGAAAGAAAATGACATAACTTTGAATTATATAAAACATGTTAATTGACTATATGCAATATATTATCCATTCTTATTAAGCATAGAAATTAAAAGAATAAATGTAATAAATTTAACATGAATCCCACATATTAATTCAAAATTTATATTGCTGTGATACTCCAGTGAGTTGGAATAAAAGTCATAGTAGGGCAGTAAGTTACTCCTTCACTGGATTGAGACATTCTCAACCAATATTACAATATAATAACTCTTATTCCTATAATATTTAGATACCATATTTTGGTCAAGAAATCATTAACTCATTTAAAAATTTCTCGTAAGTTTAACCCTTCATTTTAGACTCTAGAGCTCTTCCCAAATGAGCCAACCTTAGGAAAATACCGATTGGAACAAAAACTAAAGCAATCCTATTGATTTTTGGAGTTTGAGTTAAATTTCATGCAAACACCATCCGTAGGGGAACACAAGAAAAAGTGTCTCGAGGCCGAGCATGAAAGCTCACTATAAATTAATGAAGGAGACCATGGGATGTTTTGACACATTTTCCTCTCTCACTTACTATAAACAATCTTGCCATTCACCTTGATATTGACCTATGCAAACACCATCTATAGGGGGATACAAACAAATATGTCTTGAAGCCGAGCATAAATCTCACAGTGTGAACTATTTAGGGAGAAACGTGAAAAGGAAATTGAAGTATCATATATATTATTTTCTTTCCACTGAGTGCTTTACAAACAAGGGTTCATTACTTAGGTAAATTAATAAATTTATCTAAGTGAATTGTTAAATTGGCCAAATATAACTCTTATATTGGATTGTTTAACAATATATAATTCTTATTTATTAAACATTTTCATAAATATAATCATTTATTGCATGTTTATAATATTATTGTCTAATTCACCTTCCAGGTCAGTTCCTAGATAAGGGTGTTCCGCTTCCGTCAGCTTAAAACCCCAGCCATAGACAGAACTTTCCTTAGACAAGGTCCGTTATAGACAATTGTGTTATAAATCTAATCTTTTATTTAATCCAATTTCATCCTATTAAACAGAACTTAAAGGATTAAATCTATTTCTAATCGTATAAGAAAATTATCAACATAGGTCTAAATGAAATTAATTTTAAACCATTTAAAATTAATTTAACCTATGTGTGCATGCAACTTTTTATTATAGATTTTAATTCTAATTTCATTAAACTTATAATACTTATAAAGAATTAATGAAGCAGTTAAAATCTGTACGTGCATCTAGTGACATACTTTAAAAAAAATTATAACAATTATAATTTTACTACAGTGGTGTCATGATCCATGCATCTTCATTTCCATTACATTATACATAACATTTATATAATAAAGTATTGAAAGAAATAGAATATTCATCCATCCATCCATACTATATATTATAACATTTATAGTATAAAATGATTCATGGACATGCCATAAATGCCTACAATTGTATAATATAACAATTATATTAAATATGACGCATGAACATGCTTTATTAAATCATCCAAACTATATAATATAACACTTATATTAAAATGATGCATGAAATAATGTTTATCCTAGTGTGGGATTTTTATACTATAAGACATACACTATGTAATATAATATATAAATCATACATCACATGTATAATAAATATAAAAGCAAGATTGGATCAAAATTGCCATTCTAAATATTAATTAAATTAATATAACACTTATATTAATTTAATTAATGAAAAACAAATAAATACAATTAATTATTACAAATTAATAATTAATAAATCATAAAACTACTTTGAAGAACTGCTTGGAGCACTTGAAGCCACGACCTAGAACTGCCACTGTGTGCATGCCTCATGTTGAAAGTGTCGCAACGCTCCAACCAAGCGTCATGATGCTAGCATTTGAGTTCGTCGTAGTGTAGCACTACGCTGCTCACAGCGTTGCAACGCTCCATGCAGCATCGCAACACTACGAGCCCTCTACCTTACAGTATAAGGCGAGCGTTGCAACGCTCTAGCCTTATGCTCTAAAGTAGAATGTCTGTTCTATTTGTCCAATAATCCAAATTGTTCTGTTCTTGCTCCAAATTTCCCTAAATTGAGGCTGAAACTTTATCACAAATGACACAAATTTAAATACAGACTCGATTGCATGAAATTTATGACAAAAAATACAACGAGCTCTTACAAACCAATTGATTGAAAGCAGTAAATCTAATGCCAAGTTCAAAACCATCTAATGTGCAAAAACAGAACATTCAATGTTAAAAATGCAAAATATTTGCCCACCAAAACTCCGAATTAAAGTTGGAAAACAAAATTTAGAGACTCGAGATGGCTCTGATACCAATTAAAGGGAATGGAATTTCCCACAGCGGAAGCAATTGGATGTCACTGTCTCTAAATTTCATTTTACAGAACATACAGAGTAATTAAGAGTGATGAGAACTGATAAAGGGCAGAAATGCACATTATTACGACGCAAAGATATAAAACAATGTAGGATTGTGACGGTAAAAAAATGTAAAATCGGGTCCAAAAGCATTAAGTTGAGAACATTGTGATCACATACGACAATTGCATTAAAGCAGCTAATTTATGTATTTTGTGCAGGAAAATGCATTGGCACAAGGCAGAATTGCGATCTAAGGAATTCAGCGTCCGAGCGCATTAGAAGATTGCAACGACAAAGCTATGCGATCGTTTGCGTTCGTGAAGATCTGCTTAAGAAGGTGGCCGCATAAAGACGACACATCAAGGTGAAAGCTTAATAAATCATGATAGGACAGAAAACTAATGACGGTTGAATCCAAATTTAGTTGACAAGCCATTAACGACACACTATAGTAAGTACACTCAACTTTTCGGTGACCATTAATTGGCGCATCAGACAGAGAATTAATGACATCCCATCATTACAATCATTAGAGAAAAAAATATTCTTCACCTTGATCTCTATAAATACCGAAGGCCACCATTGATAAAGAAGCTTAGTCATATAGAGAGTTCACCATATAGAAGATAGTTAGTCGTTGTTCATAGTTTTCTTACACTTAGATGGCAGAGGCGAGTGAAGAGAAGAGAACGTCGAGAGATCACTCCTGGGAAGCTCAGAAGACTGCTGGGAGTCACTGCAACAGAGAGAGGGTCAACTCTTGCAGAAACAAGAACATTCTTTTGGGCAGAGTAGAGAAAAACATAGTGTAAAAGCCTTGGGAAGCAAAACATTGCTACCAGGCTCATTATGCATACTTTCCATTGTCATTCTGTATTCTGATTCTATTTATAAAATGGAATTTGCATCTCTACATCTGTTCACTCTCTTTACATTACGCATGAGTAACTAAACTTCCGAATGTGTTGAGAAGCACTTAGCTAGCATGACCTGAGATTTTCACATTATGCGATCATCTTGTATTATGAATGTGTCATTCGTTCTTTAGAGATGCTCGAGAGGGTGGTCTAAGGATAGCATCTAGGCCTGGGAAAGTCATATTAGAATCTAGGCTTGGGAGAGTCAGATTAGAACCGCATAAGCAAGAGATAGAAACTTAGGAATAAGTTCTGTTTGCTATTAATGCATCGCATGCACCCTAGAGATAGGATATGATAGTATGCGGTCACCTTGTGTATGTGTGCATCATTCATCATCACATAGATAAGAATAGAGACTTAGGAATAAGTCCTATTGACATCATCGTATACATCGCATGCGTCCTAGAAATAGGAACTATGGTATTTGCATTGGAAGATGATTTGTTGTTGTGTGTGTCTAGCATGATCGCATAGCTTGAAAGAAATCTTAGGAAATGTTAGCTAAATCCCTTCTCAACCCATTATCCGCATACTCATTGTAACTTTCGCTGTTATCAACTCTTTCCTCAATTCTGCCGCATAGGATTTATATTTTAAACAAACATACTAACCAACTTATTATTTTGATTGTTACCGCAAGGGAATCAGAATTTACCATCGCATACTATCTCCATAGTCCCTGTGTTCGACCCTGGGCTTACCAGGCAACCTAGTAGGATTTATACTTGGATTCTACTAGGAAAACTTGCATGTGCAACGCATACACCACCATCACAATATACATCATTATTTCATCATATTTACAACGCATCAAGTTTTTGGCGCCATTTTCGGGGACTACGGCAATACATATTGTGCTAACTGTAACTATTTTATTTTCTTTGCAGCTTTCCATCTCTGTGCACTGCCTCTCCTTTGATAAGGGAAGAAGCGGGCATCGTATGACGAAGGACGAGTTCCTGAGCTCGATTACGACCTAGAGATTGAAAGAACGTTCAGAAGAAGAAGAAGAAACAACCGCTAACAACAACAAGAGAGAAATCCCAATATGGTAGAGTAACCGGAAGATAGAGCACCCAACGAAAATAATATCATGGCGAACCCCATCCTCTTGGCGAACGACCGCAATAGGCCCATCCGGGACTATGTGTCGCCCAACCTTTATGATTTCTCACTAGAAATCATGAGGCCAGCCTTGGACAGATCGAGGTTCGAGATAAAGCTGGTGATGCTGCAGATGATTCAAACTGTCAAACAGTTTGGTGGTAGGCGTGGCGAAGATCCGCACGCCCACCTCCGAAATTTTATTGACATCTGCAATACGTTTGTGTTCCCAAACATCTCCGTTGAGGAGGTTTGACTAATGCTATTCCCATTTTCGCTGTGTGACCAAGCACGAAAATGGGCTTATTCTCTCAAACCAGGGGAGATTACATCGTGGGAACAGGTCATTGAAAAGTTCATGAAGAAGTACTTCCCCCCGACAAAGAGTGCAAGAAGGAGAAAGTTGATTACTAACTTTGAACAAGATATCAAAGAATCGCTTAGTGACGCCTGGGCGAGGTTTAAAAGACTAGTGTCAGATTGTCCACACAGTTTGAACCCTACATCATAGACGGCTACCAATGCAACAACACCTGATGGTCTGCTCGACAAGACTTACGACGAGGCTAAGAATATACTTGATCGCATTTTAAAGAATCATGAAGACCGGAGAGAAAGCGATCAACGACTGAGAACTAAAGACAGTGACACAAGCAATGGAACCATCACATCCTTACAAAACCATAGGGGGCAGGTCAATGCAATTGATTAAACGAGCGCATGTTGTGCCACTTGCAGAGAAGGCCATCCAATGGAAGAGTGACCGAGGAACCCACACTCTATTTATTTTGTGAAAAATAATCCTTTCTCTAATACTTACAACCTTGAGTGGAAAAACCACCCTAACTTTGCATGGAAAAGTCAACAAAAAAAATTTCAACCAATGGCGCAAAAAGAAGGGCCACAAGGATTTTTCCCACGAATAAACGGTCAACCACAAAATCAAGCTAATAGTTTGCAGGCGCCGCAATCTTCATCTCTGGAGAGCTTACTGAAGCAGTATATTGAGAAGAATGAAACAATACTCCAGAATCAAGCGACGTCTATCCACAATCTTGAAATTCAGATAGGACAGATTATGGGCGAACTCAAAAGTAGATCGCAAGGGGTATTGCTAAGTTCAACAGAGCTCCCGCGCAACCTAGGGAGTACGGGAAAGGAGCAATGTCAAGTTGTGACGATGCGAAATGGAAAGACAGTGGCGGGAGAGAAAAATGAGCCAAGCCAGACTACTTTAGTTGCGATGGAACCACAGACCCCGTTGACTCAAGAAGAACCAGAAGAATAAGAGACGATGGAACCAGATATTGCGTCCACTTCTAAGCTGATAGAGTAGAAACCATGAAAACACAGCTGCCACCATTCCTCCAGAGACTTAAAAAGAAGAACAATGATGAAGTGCAATACCATCGCTTCATGGACATGTTGAAACAATTACATATCAACATCCCTTTCACTGAAGCGATCGAACAAATGCCAAAGTATGCAAAGTTTCTGAAGGACGTGGTGAGGAAGAAAAGAAGCACAGGTAAGTTCACAATGGCGGCATTGACCTAAAGTTTAAAAACCATAATTTCACTGAAAATGCGCGACCCCAGAAGTTTCACAATGCCCTGCTCAATTGGAGGGATATATTTTGGTCAAGCGCTTTGCGATCTCGGGGTTAGTATCAACTTAATGCCCTTTTCAATTTTTAAGCAACTGAATGTGGGACAATTAGCGCCCACGACGGTGACTCTCCAGCTAGCTGACAAGTCCCTTGTGCATCTAGAAGGAAAGGTGAAAGATGTCCTGGTCTCGATTGACAAATTTATCTTACCGGCAGACTTCATCATCCTTGATTATGAAGCGGACAAGGATGTACCTATCATTCTGGGATGACCATTTTTATCCACTGGTTGCACTCAGATTGATGTGTACAAGGGAGAAATCACATTGTGCATGAACGGACAGAAGATTAGGTTTGATATTATCAGAGCCATGAAGTACCTAGAAGAAGAAGACCTAACAAATTTCGACAATGAACCCAGTTTATATGAAGAAGAAAAGTCTGGAGAAGAAGATGAAAGAGAAGATGCGACCGCATCCATAGTAACCTGCAAAGTGATCGTAGAAACAATAACCAAAGAAGAAAAACTGACGATGAATGAAAAGAGAAAAGCACAAAAACCATCATTGGAACAACCACCCTCAGTAGAACTGAAAATCTTGCCAAACCACCTGAAGTATGCTTATTTGAGGCAAAATGAAATGCTACCAGTAATAATTCCCTCTACACTTCAAGAAGACCAAGAGAATGTGCTGCTAAGCATCCTGAAAAAGTACATAAAAGCAATAGGTTGGACGCTAGCAGACATTAGAGGAATCAACCCCGCATACTGTATGCACAGGATACGTCTCGAGGAGAATAAAAAAGGATCGATCGAATATCAACACAGACTAAACCCTGCAATGAAGGAGGTCGTGAAGAAGAAGATAATCAAATGGTTGGACGCAGGGATTATCTATCCAATCGCAGCACGTGGGTCAACCCTGTGCAATTTGTGCCAAAGAAAGGAGGGATTATGGTAGTCCCAAATGAAAATAATGAACTAATACCCACGAGGACCGTCACTGGCTGGCGAATATGCATGGACTACCACAAACTGAATGCGGCGATGAAGAAGGATCATTTCCCCTTGCCTTTTATTGACCAGATGTTTAGACCGCCTATAGAAAATGGTTACTTTTGTTTTTTGGATGGATATACAAGCTACAACCAAATCATAGATTGCTTCTGAAGATCAAGGAAAACCACATTCACCTGCCCCTATGGAACATTTGCGTCTCGACCCATACCGTTCGGCTTTATGCAATGCGCTGAGCACATTTCAAAGGTGTATGATGGCCATCTTTTTTTAGTATCTTGAAGATTCAGTAGAAATTTTTCATGGACGACTTCTGGTGTATGGGCAAACATACGAAGTTTGTCTCAATAATCTAAAGAAGATACTAAAGGAGATGTGAAGAGACGAACCTTGTGCTGAACTGGAGAAGTGCCATTTCATGGTGAAGGAAAGTATTATGCTCGGCACAAAGTCTCCAAGGACAGGCTAGAGGTGGATAAGACAAAGATTGAGCGATTGAAAGCTTCCACCTCCTGCAAATGTGAAGGCTGTTAGGAGCTTCTTGGCATGCAGGCTTTTATCGGTGTTTTTGTTGAAAGGACTTTTCGAAGATTGCGTGATCACTAAGTGTGTTGCTGGAAGGCAGAAAGAACATTTGACTTTGATAAACAATGCCTACAACGCATTCAAGATACTGAAGAATGCATTAATAACCTTATGTGTGAATCGGCACCAAAAACTAGACACAACCCTTTGAACTAATGTGTGATGCAAAGTGGTTATGCGATGGGGGCGGTGCTGGCTCAAAGAAGAAGAACAATGCTAACACCTCATCGCATATGCGAGTAGAACCTTGAACTTGCCCAAACAAATTACACTACCAAAAAAACAAAACTGCTTGTGGTGATCTTTGCCTGAGAAATTCAGAGCTTACTTGCTGGGAATCCCAAAGTGATCGTTCAAATCGACCACTTGGCAATCAAATATTTGATGACAAAGAAAGATGCAAAGCTGAGATTGATTCGATGGGTTCTCTTCCTTCAAGAATTCAACATGGAAATCATTGATCGCAAAGGGATGGAGAACCAGGTTGCGGACCAACCTATACAGATTAGGAAAATCCAGAAGTCGACCGCAACCAATCGGAGGTGAATGCAACTTTTCTAGATAAGCAGTTGTTTAAAATTGAAAGAGTTACCATGGTATATACGGATGTGGTCAATTTTCTGGTTTGCAAACAATTTCTAAGAACTAAACAACCCACCAAAGAGACGGCTTAGACATGAATGTAAATCATATTATTGGGATGAGCCAAATCTTTATAAGAGGAGATCAGACCAGATTTTGCGCCTTTGCGTACTAGACGATGCTCACCAACGCATACTATCGCAATGCCATGAACAGCATATGAAGGACACTTTGAGGCCAACGCACAGCAGCAAAAAGTGTTACAAAGTGGATATTTTTGGCCAACTTTATTCAAGGATGCAAGAGACTATGCAATGAAATGCGACTGGTGCCAACGCACGGGAAACATTTCATGGAAGAATGCGATGCCCATGAATATCATCTTAGAATTGAAACTATTCGACGTCTGGGGCATAGACTTCATGTGACCATTTCCACCATCAAATGGTCACAAATACATTCTATTAGCCGTTGACTACGTATCCAAATGGGTAGAAGCAGTATCGTGCATCGTAAGCGATGCGGCGGTAGTCTCCAAGTTCTTAAGGAAGAATATTTTCACTCGTTTTGGCACTTCACGTGCCATAATAAGTGATGAAGGCTCTCACTTTGTTAATAACATCATCAACAAATTGCTGCTCAAGTATAATATCCTCTATAAGGTAGCCACCGCATACCATCCACAAAAAATGGTCAAGTTGAAGTGTCCAATAGGGAAATCAAACTGATATTAGAGAAGATGGTGAACCCTTCTGATGACAATGCAGAAATGCATGTCATCTTAGGACTTTTACTTAGAATTATGAAGGTTGTTAGGCAGAATATGTGGCAATCATATTAGAAATTCACGAGAAAAATAGTTTGCATCGATTAGCTTGTCGAATCTCAGCTACCCGTTATTTTGCGTTAATTATGCGTTCAATGTTCTATTTTTATAGCTAATGCAGGAAATGAATGAAAATGCAGAACCAGACCACCACATAGACGACCGCATGCGAAGAAACACTCCATCGCAAAGGCAAACGCATCGATCAACGCATGGATGTTGCGGTAATCAACCGTATGCATCCATCGCATGGGAGTTGCGCTCGTTAAGTGATTGTGGTCATCATGTAGAGTTTTGGTATTAAGCGAATGCGACCATTGAATTATTACGGCTACGCGACAACGCAAACTAATGGGATCAATGCAAGGTAGGTGGAATGAACACATGAAGGCATCTACCTCGAGAAAATCCAAAAGATGATGTTGACATTTCACCTACCACGCCATTAGTGGCAAAGGTTCAGAAAGGACTAACGCATCGAACGTCAGACTCAGAGTAGTCCAATTAATGCTGTTGGCGACCCAAGCTCTATAAATAGAGGCTGATGAGCTGAAATTCAAATCATATGGGGGAGGATCCTTGTGAACCGGAGACTTTCCCCACGATCCAGACAAAATACGTGAGAAGATGGCTGAGAGTTCTTCACCTCCTTCATCCATTCCAAGTGACGACTGGAGCCTTTGATCGGAGCTAGATCTCGAAAGAGTCAGTTCCTCCGCCCATCCATGGCACCACCGGTAGTCTTGACGCACATTCGCTGGGAGCAAATCTTTGCTTCCCCAGTCATTTCCTTTTCCTTTCTTTCTTATATTTTATTGTATGACATCTTGGAATTAAGGAATTAATACAATTTGTTTTCAATGCATTTCTCTGTTCCTTCGACTCCATCTCCATTTTCTTTGCTTAGCATTTTTACTTTCATTGCAACACTTAGTGGGATTGCTTGGGTATCGCATACTTAGTCATGTGGATTAGGGATATGAAGCATGTAGCAACCCATCGAGAGGTGTGCATTGTGCAAGTGTGTGCATAACCTCATTTGCTTAATGTGAAGCTGCGGCAACACCTGCCTATAGGCTAACACATTGCTTGTCTATGAGTAAAGTCAGCAACAGCCAACTGCCCGAGAGGGTAAGTGGTTGGACACATTAAGCAATGTATGCATTGTTCACTAGAGATAGGTATAAGCTTAGGTCAGCCAAGTTCATGCGATTACCTTGTTCTATGAGCGCATCATTCATCATTTAGGCATACTTGAGAGAGTAGTCTAAAACCCAAATCTAAGACTTGAGAGAGTGGATTGGAACGCATAGGCAAGAATGGGGATCTTAGAGATAAGCTCTGTTTGCGTCACACAGCGTATGCACCCTACAGATTGGATTTGCATGCATCCAGGAAGTAGGATAAGGGGTTATGCGGCGAGAGCAGTGAGCTAGTTATGGAGGTCTAGGTAGCCATAGGCTTCTCGACAATATCGCAGATATACCGCATACGTCCTAAAGTTAGGTTCACGTGTGTGTAGCATGATTACATGGTTTGCGTTGACTAAGGTTGTCCTTGCGGTCACTCTTAAGGGTTGCAATGAATTCATCTCCGCATTTTATCTATTTTTCCATACATTTATTTCATGTCAAGTGTTGTCGTATCTTTACCTCTCATGCATATTCTCATTGCGTTGTCTGTTAGATAGGAGTAGGAGTAGGATTAACTTAGCAACATCCTCTCCATTCTTTTATTTAAACCGCTGCATACACATCACCGCATATATATAGCTACAAGTCCCTGTGTTCGACCTCGAATTACCCGAGAAACTTGCGTTGGAATTATACTTGGTTCCAGCGTAAGAAAACTTGTGGCAGGACACATGGTCAGCGCATACATTCATTAACGCATTATCAGTCCAACGCATGACCATCGACGCATGGCTATCAATGCATATCTTAAGAACATGCATCGCATACTGCGTCTATGAGATTTTGGTTGTCGAGTAAAATTGACTTCCAATTTCCTGCCATCACCTTCATGCAAAGATTGGACAATGAAGCTAGACAATGCCTTTTAGGCATACAGGACCGCCTATAAGACACCTATAAGCATGTCCCCGTATGCGCTGGTGTTTGGAAAGGCATGCCACTTATTGCTTAAGTTGGAGCATAAAGTAATGTGGGCAGTGAAAAAGCTCAATTTTGATTTAAAGACCACAGGGGAGGCAAGGAAACTTCAGTTGGTCGAGCTTGATGAATGTAGAACTCAAGCATATGAGAATGCCAAAATTTACAAGGAGCGCGCAAAACGTTGGCATGACAAACAATTATGCGAGAAGAATGTCCAAGTTGGACAGAAGTTCTTGTTAGAAAATTTGCGGCTACGACTTTTTCCCGGTAAATTAAAGTCACGCTGGTCCGGACCCTTTATAATCAAAGAAGTATTCTCGCATGGTGCGGTCGAATTGACTAACGAAGAAGGGACCCGCGCATTTAAGATCAACGAGCAAAGAGTTAAGATGTATCACGGAGGTGACTTTCATCGGGAAAATACCTCCGTGGACCTAAGGAATCCTAAATGAAGAAAAAATTGAGCGGCCCCTGCGTTGTTAGCGACAGAAACTCCTCAAGGACGCAATTCTTTTGGAGTATCCTTCTCTTATCTTTGATTCATGAACTCACTCTACCTTTTTATATCCGTTATCATTTCTATATCCTTTTTACTCATTACATCTCTAAAAAAAAAGGAGAAAAATTTTGTTAACTCTGTCTTTTATATTTTTGACCCTCTCGATGTTTTTTGCAATGATCATGGTGAACGATTGCGGGGGAGTTACACGATAACCGAAAGACGCGACTAATTCGGTCAGCCACCACAATCGAAGAAATTGGCTCGCCACAAAGAAGGATGCGAACACAAATAATGCGGGCGACAGAGCGAATTTGGGGGTTGTATCTTTACTTGACTTTGTTTATTCCAAATTTTGCGCTCTCGCATCTTATTTTAACTTTGATAATTTTATCATCTCATCCTCTTTAGTCGGTGCAATCATTAAATATTGATTACTTTAGTAAGTCATCGCATTGTTTTTCTATGCCAATTAGGATTTCAATGATGAAATCCATGCCTTTATTTCTCATTGCATGTACTAAAATCAAGTTAGTGGTCCACCAGCTTTCTTTCAAACTGACTTTTACGAAACCTCTTAAGAGCATCACATGAATTCTTTCAGTCTTTTAGCAATGAGGACATTGCTACGTTTAAATTTGGGGGTGCGGTATTTATTATCAACCTTGCTACCTTTAGACATCTAAAAAAAAAATCATAACATTGAGATCGGATCCTACTCGTAGTTGGATGTCTGCATGACACCCATGGGGGCAAGCCAAAACGAAGGTAGGAATCATGATCAACGCATAAATAAAATGATTGCAACTCCGCTGCCAAATGGGCATGAGTTTAGACTAAGAAAGAGTGCCTTGCTCGTAGTTGGATGCTCGCATAACACTCGTGGGGACCAGCCAAAATGAAGGCTAGGCACTCAGATCAGCGCAAGGTCATAGAAAAAATATCTAAACTACGCAGGGATAAAAATCATTTGAGAACACCTCAGTTGAAAAAAAAAAGTTTTTTGAAATAAATCATGCGATGCCCTAAAAACAAGTAAAGTCTTCTTGAGGGTTAAACTTGTGGTCCCTAAATTTTAGAAATATTTTAAGAAAAGACTAGGATAGGAATTAAGGAGATTTTGGTTCATATAATTTGAATAAGGCACCTCGAGAAATCTAGGAAAGTAAAAGGCGGCTGTCTCTCTAGAGAAAATCTTTAAGTTTGTGCCTGAGGACAAGCATTGTTTTAAATTTGGGGGTGTGATAACGGGTAGAAATGCACGTTATTACAACGCAAAGATATAAAACAATGTAGGATTGCGACAGTAAAAAAATGTAAAATCGGGTCCAAAAGCATTAAGTTGAGAACATTGCGATCGCATGCGGCAATTACATTAAAGCAGCTAATTTACATATTTGTGCAGGAAAATGCATTGGCGCAAGGCATAATTGCGATCCAAGGAATTCAGCATCCGAGCGCATTAGAAGATTACGATCGCAAAGCTATGCAATTGTTTGCGTTCGTGAAGATTTGCTCAAGAAGGTGGCCGTATAGAGATGGAGCATCAAGGTGAAAGCTTAATAAATCATGATGGGATAGAAAGCTGATGACAATCAAATCCGAATTTAGTTGACAAGCCGTTAACGACACACTGTAGCAAGTACACTCAACTTTTCGATGACTATTAATCGGCGCATCAAACAGAGAATTAATGACATCCCATCTTTGCAATCATTAGAGAAAAAAAAGCTTCTTCACCTTGTTCTCTATAAATACCGAAGGCCACCATCGATAAAGGAGCTTAGCCATATAAAAAGTTCTCCATATAGAAGATAGTTAGCCGTTGTTCATAGTTTTCTTACTTAGAAGGCGGAGGCGAGTGACGAGAAGAGGACGCCGAGAGATCGCTCCCGGGAAGCTCGAAAGACTCTTGGGAGGCACTGCTATGGAGAGAGGGCCGACTCTTATGGAAGCAAGAACATTCTTTTGGGCAGAGTAGAGAAAAACACAGTGTAAAAGCCTTGGGAAGCAAGACATTGCTACCAGGCTCACTATCCCTACTTTCCATTATTATTGTGTATTCTGATTCTATTTATAAAATGGAATTTGCATCTCTACATCTGTTCACTCTCTTTACATTATGCATGAGTAACTAAACTTCCGAATGGGTTGAGAAGCACTTAGCTAGCATGACTTGAGATCTTCACTTTATGCGATCATCTTGTATTATGAATGAGTCATTCGTCCTTTAGAGATGCTCGGGAGGGTGGTCTAAGGATAGAATCTAGGCTTGGAAAAGTCAGATTAGAATCTAGGCTCGGGAGAGTCAGATTAGAACTACATAAGCAAGAGATAGAAACTTAGGAATAAGTTCTGTTTGCTATTAACGCATCGCATGCACCCTAAAGATAGGATATGATAGTATGTGGTCACCTTGTGTATGTGTGCATCATTCATCATCATTCATCCTATCGACATCATTGTATACATCGCATGCATCCTAGAAATAGGAACTATGGCATTTGTATTGGAAGATGATTTGCTATTGTGTGTGTGTGTGTAGCTGATGACGGGCAGAAATGCACGTCATCTTAGGCCTTTTATTTAGAATTATGAGGATTGGCGAATATGTTAAGAATTCACGAGAAAATGAGTTTGCGTCGTTCAGCATTAAGAATCTCGGCTAACCCACTATTATGCATTATTATGCGTTCAATTTTCTATCTTTGTAGCTAACGCAGGAAGCGAACACATACGCGGAAGCCGGGCTATCGCAGAGACGATCGCATGCACGATCCCATACGCTCGAAGCATGAATATTGCGTCCATTAATCGTATGTAGTGATCGCATATGACAGTCGAATGGATGTTGCGGTTGTCGGGCGAATGCGTCCATCGCATGAGAATTGTGGTCGTCAAGCAAATGCAGTCATCACATAGAAAATGTGGTCATCGCATAGAAGTTGCGGTCATCAAGCGAATGCGGTCATTGCAAGATTGCGGCTACATGATGATAACCATAATAGAGGGATGAACGCAAGGTTGGTGGAATGGAAGCATCAACACATATCTCAGGAAAATCAAAAGATGATGTTGACATTTCACCTACCACGCCGTTAGCAGCAGAGATTTAGAAAAGGAGCAACGCGCAGCGGATGTCAGAATCAGAACAGGTTTATTAATGCTGTCAGCGATCAAGCTCTATAAATAGAAGCCGATGAGCAGAATTTCATTTTATCCAAGTTTCTACCTTCTGGTGGATCCTTGTGATCCAGACCAAAGCGTGAGAAGAAAGCTTGAGAGTTCTTCATCTCCTTCATCAATTCCGAGTGACGACTGAAGCCTTCGCGGGAGTTGGATCTCGAGAGAGTTAGCTTTACCGCCCTTAATGGTACACCAGCAGCCTTGACACACATCTGCTGGAAGCAAGATATTGCTTCCAGCTAGCCTTTTCCATTTCTCTTTTTTTCTTATATTGTATTATATTACATTTTGGCTCAAGGAATTAATATATTTTATGATCAATGCATTTCTATACTTCCTTCGATTCCATCTCCATCTTTATTACTTAGTATCCTTAACTTTCATTGCATCACTTAGTGAGACTATTAGAGTATCGCATACTTAATCCTGCGACATAGGAATATGAAGCATGTAGCAAACCACTGGGAGGTGTGCGTTGCGTGAGCATTGTGAGAAAACCTTATTTTCTTAGTGTGAAGCTATAGCAACGCCTATCTATAGGCGGACGCAATGCTTGTCTATGAGTGAAGTCAACAACAACTAACTGCCCAGGAGGGAAGTGGTTGGACGCATTAAGCAGTGTAAGCAAGTGTTCCCTAGAGATAGGAATAATCTTACATCAACTAGGCTTCTGCAGTTACCTTGTCTTATGTATGCGTCCATAACACCTTTAGAGCTACTCGAGAGAGTCTCTAAAGAAAGAACCTAAGACTTGAAAGAGCTAGGTTAGAATCAATGCTTGGGAGAGCTAGATTAAGATCGCATGAGCAAGAATGGAGACTTAGGAATAAGTTCCGTTTGCTAATACAAATCACGTGCATTCGCGACGGTTGTGTATGGCATTATTGCATTAGTCTGCATTGGCTGAGGTTGCCCTCGCGGTCAAGCTTAGGGTTGCGATGAAGACATCCTCACATTTTATCTACTTTCCATTCATTTACTAGGCGTCAACAGTTGTCGTGTCTCTACCTCTCAATCATATTCGAGAAAGCTTGAATCTGTCTCTTATACACATCTAGATGTGTATAAGAGACAGACCTTGGATCATTCGAGAAACTTGCGTTCGCATTATACTTGGCGTGAGCGCAAGAAAACTTGTGACAGGAACGCATGGTCATCACATACATTCGTAATCGCATGTTTTCACTCCAACACATGACCACTGATGCATGAGAATCAACGCATAGCTTAAGACATGCATCGCATATTACATCCCACTAATTTTAGTCACTAGTAGCATGATCGCATAGCTTGAATGCAATCTTAGGAAATGTTAGCTAAATCCCTTCTCAACTCGTTCCCCACGTACTCATTGTAACTTTCGCTGTTATCAACTCTTTCCTCAATTCTGCCGCATAGGATTTATATTTTAAACAAACATACCAACCAACTTATTGTTTTGATTGTTACCGCAAGGGAATCAGAATTTACCGTCGCATACTATCTCCATAGTCCCTGTGTTTGACCTTGGGCTTACCAAGCAACCTAGTAGGATTTATACTTGGATTCTACTAGGAAAACTTGCATGTGCAACGCATACACCACCATCACAATATACATAATTATTTCATCATATTTATAACACGTCAGGAACTAAAGGATAAACATAATAATCTAAGTATGCTTGTGTTGGGAATGGTGTCGTAAATCTCCTTGTAATCTCGTAGTTTGTAAACTTTGTAATTTTATAAGCATATGCTCAATTTAATAAACTAAGATCCATGGTTAATTCATGTAATTTAAACAAGTATATAGAGACATACAAGTGGATCTAGTTGAAATAATAACCTAAATGGTCTGTAGTAGATGGATAAGGCTAGGTACCTTATCCTGGTGATACTATGAATACGACCCGCTTTGTAGGTATTACAACTGTTATAAAGTGCTGCAAATGATCTGATCCTGATTATTCATGTGGAGACATGTGAGTGGGAGTATCCTATACAAAGAGTTTGTATAAGATCGAACCACGAAATGATTAGTCTCTTTATATAACGCGTTAATAATAGAGACTTACATTTCACTAGGATGACCATAAGTAACATGATCTGAATCCTAAGTGCGTTGTGAACTCCTACTCATAAAGGCGGTCCTTTGATTTGTATGGGTGAGAGTGGCTAGATTGCCAACTTAACAAGCCTACTATTTTGGGGATTTGTCTGACTGAGGAGCTGGGAACACAGCTACACAAGACGAAATTCACTCCTTTCTCGATGTAGGGGCAAGTAGATAAATTGCTCCCTTAAGGGCTAATTCCGGGTCTTGAACATTGTGGCCATACCCTCTCCTAGTCCAGAGGGAACTTAGTCATAGTGGACTATGACCTATTATTCATTAGAGAAATCTGGTGTACTTAAGGAGTTAGATTAACTATAGGGGCAAAACGGTACTTTGCCGCAACTGTACATACGAGCAATTTGTGAAAGGTCATCGCACTATTGATTGGTTATATCCAATGGACACAAAAATTTATCTGTAGTGGAAAAGTGTAGCTGTCGGTCTTTAATGGAGTGACTGGTAGTTAACGGATGTTAGATAATTTAAATAAAGAGTTTAATTAATTATCCAGTATCGTTGAAGCTTCAATCTACAGTCCATAAGGTCCTCTTATAGCTTAATAGGGATTTAATTGAGATTTAATCTTTGGATTAATTTGAAATGTTCAAATTAATTGAAGAGAATTAATTATATATAGTATATAATTGATTAAATTGATTATATATGTGTATTATAATTATTAATGTATTGAAACATTATAATTTAAGAGTAATATGAGAGAAATTTGAATATGATTCAAATACCAATTAATGAATGAGATTCATGTAATTAAATATAAATATGATTTATACTGAGACGAATTATATTTGGATATGATCCAAATATCATTTATTTGGATTAGATTCATATAAATGGGTTTAATATAAATGTGATTTATATTAAATGCCATGTATAGTTAGAGAAAATAAATCAAATCAGTTTATGTTTGTATTTGATGCAATATAAAACTATAGGCTATAATGTTATATTGTGATATAACATATAGTGTAGATATATACTAAGTAGTTATTAATATATATATATATATATTTCTTAGTTATTAATTTAATTGAAATTAATAAAAAGGGAAGGAGTTATAACTCCCTCCCTCCATTCTCTCAAGTTATACGTGGGATTAAAGTTAGTTGAAAATGATTCTTATTTTCCTAATTTGCTCAAGAGAGAAGAGTTCTCTCTAGGAGAAAGGTTCTCTGAAGAAACTTCCCTCTCATCCTCTTTATCTCCTTTCCCTCTTCCAAGGATTCAAGCAAAGCCCACAACTCTTGCTTGAATCCTCTATCTTAAGAGAATACATAGGGTTCTTGAGTGGTGGTGTATGTTCTTGAAGAAGGAGATCCACGTGGAGAAGGAGTTTTGTTCGTGGCCTGTACGAGGGATTTCTTGAAGAAATGGTCTTTCAAAGGTAAGGGTTTCTAAAACCCTTTGTATTTGTTTTAAAGCATGCTGTAATTTTAAATAAATGCATATCTTGTTGTTGTTTTACTGTAAAATTTTATATTCAATAAAAAAGGAATTTTGGATGATCTTTGCTTCCGCTCAAAAGGATTTTTTTTCGAAAATTTCCTTCAATTGGTATCAGAGGCAGGTTGTAGGTATCTGATTCCAAATTCCATTCGTTTTATTGAATCAATTTACAGTAATAGTGGGTTTTATATTCTGCATTCTGGTTCGTGTGATGAATGTTTGTGAATGCTTTTTGTTGATGGATGTTTCAAGATAGAATGCTCAGTTTAAGGCTTTCTTTTATTTACAAATTTGGTTTGTAAAGACCCCTACGTTTCTGGGCATTATTTGTTACAATCAAGTCTGTAATTTGAAGTTCTTTGAGTCACTCGTGATGTTCTGGAGGCTTCAAAGAAGGATTGCAGAGCGTAGAAGGAACTCTTAAACAAGAGAATCCAACGGAAGCGGATCTTTCCGATTTCATTGTGACATAATTACCACACATACATTTTAACAAACAGATATGCTTTGTAACACGAATTACTGGTATGCTTTAATAAATAAAATACAAAAGACCAATTAAACCTACCAGTTAAAGACTTTCTTCAAACAAACTCAGTTTAGCAGAAGCGAACTCCTTTACGCTCCTTATCATCCAGCAAACAGTCGCCTGCCAACATCACGGTCGTCTACACGATCAGCATCGCACGAACCAACAGCAACTGGGGATGACACCACTACTCGAAGCCCTCGGTATTCTCGGAGTGAGAATCCAAAGGGTGGACTTTGATGGAATTGGTAGGGAGGAGGAGGAAAAGACGATCGTGTAGTACGAACAAGCAAGTGGGAGATAGTAGGAGACTATCGTATAGTCGGGTGCTTGTCATTTAGAAAAAGGTACATGATTGTGTAGGTTTACCTAAGTGATCGTTTAAGTTTGCTCGGCGTGCTAAGCGATCATGTAGTAAATGTAAGCTTTTTTTTAGAAACTGCGAGCGATTGTTTAGCAAGACGGGCACTATCGCGTAGGCTCTCAACACTAATCAATCGTATAGATTCACACCGTGAGCAATTTTCTTGCATTCTTTTTCATATGTAGCAAAAATGAAAACAATTTTCATTTTATTCTTTAGTTACAAGAACTGAATTCGATCTTCCCATTTTCTCACGAATCTGGAGAAATACTCGGCCAATTATCTCATAACTGCATTATTAATTAAATAATGAATATAATCATATTATATTCTTAACATATAGTTTAATATCATATATCTACTATAGTGTTTTCTCCTCTACTTGATATAAATCATATTTATATCTAAATTTCCTCCAGAATAATGTATCTCATACATTTAGTCAAATATATAATATATAATTAATCAGTTCAATTATATCATATATAATCAAACTCCCTCTTATCAATTTGAACATTTTAAACTGACCCAAAAACAGATTCTCAACTTTATCCAAGCTACCAAGGGGACCTTATGAACCTATGGCTCAAAGCTACAACAGTATGTGTGTTGGATCAACACCATCATGCAGCGAAAGAAATCAGGATCCATAAGCACTCTTCATTAATTTTGGTTGAAAAGAAACATGCTAAAATAGAGTATAATGGGTTTCAAGAACATACCTTGGCTGTACCAACGAAATCTCCATTTCCAGCTGCAAAATCCTCTGAATCCTTGTGTAGACCACCACAAAATCTTCCCTACTATCCTCTTGGTGCTCTAGATTGAGTTGTGGGACTCAAAGTAAACTGGAATCAAAGGGAATATGGAGAAAGCTCACTGAACCAACCCATTGAAGAACACCTTCTTCATCTGAATTTTTCAGCAAAAATTCAGTCGGTTTTTCATCCCTTTCTTCACTCCAATCTCTTCAATATATTGCAAACTATCATGCAAAGAGATGTCCTGTATGGGATGCAGCTCATGCTTGGAGTAAACCAAAGAAGAGGTGGTGGGTTCTTTATAAGCAACTTTGAAGATGACTTGAAAAATCCATTTTTTCAAGTTTGTGTGATTTTTCAATTTCCAAAAATCCAAAAATTGATTTTAAAATCATATTTTATTTCTAAAATCAAAATTTATTAATTTTACAAATTAATTTCATAAATTAATTTTCTAATAAAATTAATAAATAATTATT